>NC_090334.1:4710148-4890148 GCF_035084215.1 Heptranchias perlo | reverse complement strand
AGAGAGAGCGAGGGCGAGAGAGAGAGCGAGGGCGAGGGCGAGAGAGAGAGAGAGAGCGAGGCGAGGGCGAGGGCGAGGCGAGAGGGCGAGGGCGAGGCGAGGGAGAGAGAGCGAGGGCGAGAGAGAGAGCGAGGGCGAGAGAGAGCGAGGGCGAGAGAGAGAGAGAGAGAGAGCGAGGGCGAGAGAGAGAGCGAGGGCGAGGGCGAGAGAGAGAGAGAGAGCGAGGGCGAGAGAGAGAGAGAGAGGGCGAGGCGAGGGCGAGGCGAGGGGCGAGGCGAGGAGAGAGAGAGAGAGAGAGAGAGCGAGGGCGAGAGAGAGAGAGAGCGAGGGCAGGGCGAGAGAGAGAGCGAGGGCGAGGGCGAGAGAGAGAGAGAGAGAGGGCGAGGGCGAGAGAGAGAGAGGGCGAGGGCGAGAAGAGCGAGGGCGAGGCGAGAGAGAGAGAGAGGGCGAGGGCGAGAGAGAGAGAGGGCGAGGGCGAGAGAGAGAGCGAGGGCGAGAGAGAGAGCGAGGCGAGGGCGAGGGCGAGAGAGAGAGAGAGAGAGAGAGGGCGAGGGCGAGGGCGAGGGCGAGGGCGAGGGCGAGAGAGAGCGAGGGCGAGGGCGAGAGAGAGAGAGAGAGCGAGGGCGAGAGAGAGAGAGGGCGAGAGAGAGAGAGGGCGAGGGCGAGAGAGAGAGAGAGCGAGGGCGAGGGCGAGAGAGAGAGAGGGCGAGAGATAGAGAGAGCGAGGGCGAGAGAGAGAGCGAGGGCGAGGGCGAGGGCGAGAGAGAGAGAGAGAGCGAGGGCGAGAGAGGGCGAGGGCGAGAGAGAGAGAGAGCGAGGGCGAGGGCGAGAGAGAGAGAGAGCGAGGCGAGGGCGAGAGAGAGAGAGAGCGAGGGCGAGAGAGAGAGAGAGCGAGGGCGAGAGAGAGAGAGAGCGAGGGCGAGGGCGAGAGAGAGAGAGAGCGAGGGCGAGGGCGAGAGAGAGAGAGAGCGAGGGCGAGGGCGAGAGAGAGAGCGAGGGCGAGGGCGAGAGAGAGAGAGCGAGGCGAGGGCGAGGGCGAGAGAGAGAGCGAGGGCGAGGGCGAGAGAGAGAGCGAGAGAGAGAGAGAGAGGGCGGGCGAGGGCGAGGGCGAGAGGGCGAGAGGGCGGGCGAGGGCGCGAGAGAGAGAGAGAGAGAGAGCGAGAGAGCGAGGCGAGGGCGAGAGAGAGCGAGGGCGAGGGCGAGGGCGAGAGAGAGAGAGGGCGAGAGAGAGAGAGAGAGCGAGGGCGAGAGAGAGAGAGAGAGCGAGGGCGAGAGCGAGAGAGAGAGAGAGAGCGAAGGCGAGAGAGAGAGAGAGAGAGAGGGCGAGAGAGAGAGAGAGGGCGAGAGAGAGAGAGAGAGCGAGGGCGAGAGAGAGAGCGAGGGCGAGAGAGAGAGAGAGAGAGAGAGCGAGGGCGAGAGCGAGAGAGAGAGAGAGAGCGAGGGCGAGAGAGAGAGAGAGAGGGCGAGAGAGAGAGAGAGAGCGAGGGCGAGGGCGAGAGAGAGCGAGGGCGAGAGAGAGAGAGAGAGCGAGGGCGAGGGCGAGAGAGAGAGAGAGAGGGCGAGGGCGAGGGCGAGAGAGAGAGAGAGAGAGCGAGGGCGAGAGAGAGAGAGAGCGAGGGCGAGGGCGAGAGAGAGAGAGAGAGCGAGGGCGAGGGCGAGAGAGAGGGCGAGGGCGAGAGAGAGAGAGCGAGGGCGAGAGAGAGAGCGAGGGCGAGAGAGAGAGGGCGAGAGAGAGAGAGCGAGGGCGAGAGAGAGAGAGAGAGGGCGAGAGAGAGAGCGAGGGCGAGAGAGAGAGAGAGAGCGAGGGCGAGAGAGAGAGAGAGAGCGAGGGCGAGGGCGAGGGCGAGGGCGAGAGAGAGAGAGAGAGCGAGGGCGAGGCGAGGCGAGGGCGAGGGCGAGAGAGAGAGAGAGCGAGGGCGAGAGAGAGAGCGAGGGCGAGAGAGAGAGCGAGGGCGAGAGAGAGAGCGAGGGCGAGAGAGAGAGCGAGGGCGAGAGAGAGAGCGAGGGCGAGAGAGAGAGAGAGGGCGAGAGAGAGAGAGCGAGGCGAGGGCGAGAGAGAGGGCGAGGGCGAGAGAGAGAGCGAGGGCGAGAGAGAGAGCGAGGGCGAGAGAGAGAGCGAGGGCGAGAGAGAGAGAGAGCGAGGGCGAGAGAGAGAGCGAGGGCGAGAGAGAGAGAGGGCGAGAGAGAGAGAGAGCGGGGGAGGCGAGAGAGAGAGAGCGAGGGCGAGGGCGAGAGAGAGAGAGAGAGCGAGGGCGAGAGAGAGAGAGAGAGAGAGCGAGGGCGAGAGAGAGAGAGAGAGCGAGGCGAGAGAGAGAGAGCGAGGGCGAGAGAGAGAGAGAGAGCGAGGGCGAGAGAGAGAGAGAGCGAGGGCGAGAGAGAGAGAGAGGGCGAGAGAGAGAGAGAGAGAGGGCGAGAGAGAGAGAGAGAGAGAGCGAGGGCGAGAGAGAGAGAGAGCGAGGGCGAGAGAGAGAGAGAGAGGGCGAGAGAGAGAGAGCGAGGGCGAGGGCGAGAGAGAGAGAGAGGGCGAGGGCGAGGGCGAGAGAGAGAGAGAGAGAGAGCGAGGGCGAGGGCGAGAGAGAGAGAGGGAGAGGGCGAGGGCGAGAGAGAGAGAGAGAGAGCGAGGGCGAGAGCGAGGGCGAGAGAGAGAGAGAGAGCGAGGGGCGAGAGAGAGAGCGAGGGCGAGAGAGAGAGCGAGGGCGAGAGAGAGAGAGAGGGCGAGAGAGAGAGAGGGCGAGAGAGAGAGCGAGGGCGAGAGAGAGAGCGAGGGCGAGAGAGAGAGCGAGGGCGAGAGAGAGAGCGAGGGCGAGAGAGAGAGCGAGGGCGAGAGAGAGAGAGAGAGAGGGCGAGAGAGAGAGAGAGAGAGTGAGGACGAGAGAAAAAGAGAGAAAAAGAGAGTGAAGACGAGAGAAAAAGAGAGTGAGGGCGAGAGAAAAAGAGAGTGAGGGCGAGAGAAAAAGAGAGTGAGGGCGAGAGAAAAAGAGAGTGAGGACGAGAGAAAAAGAGAGTGAGAGAGAGTGAGGACGAGAGAACAAGAGAGTGAGGACGAGAGAACAAGAGAGTGAGGACGAGAGAACAAGAGAGTGAGGACGAGAGAAAAAGAGAGTGAGGACGAGAGAAAAAGAGAGTGAGGACGAGAGAAAAAGAGAGTGAGGACGAGAGAAAAAGAGAGTGAGGACGAGAGAAAAAGAGAGTGAGGACGAGAGAAAAAGAGAGTGAGGACGAGAGAAAAAGAGAGAAAAAGAGAGTGAGGACGAGAGAAAAAGAGAGTGAGGACGAGAGAAAAAGAGAGTGAGGACGAGAGAAAAAGAGAGTGAGGACGAGAGAAAAAGAGAGTGAGGACGAGAGAAAAAGAGAGTGAGGACGAGAGAAAAAGAGAGTGAGAGAGAGTGAGGACGAGAGAAAAAGAGAGAGAGAGTGAGGACGAGAGAAAAAGAGAGAGAGAGATTGAGGAAGAGAGAAAAAGAGAGTGAGGGCGAGAGAAAAAGAGAGTGAGGGCGAGAGAAAAAGAGAGTGAGGGCGAGAGAAAAAGAGAGTGAGGGCGAGAGAAAAAGAGAGTGAGGGCGAGAGAAAAAGAGAGTGAGGGCGAGAGAAAAAGAGAGTGAGGGCGAGAGAAAAAGAGAGTGAGGGCGAGAGAAAAAGAGAGTGAGGGCGAGAGAAAAAGAGAGTGAGGGCGAGAGAAAAAGAGAGTGAGGGCGAGAGAAAAAGAGAGTGAGGGCGAGAGAAAAAGAGAGTGAGGGCGAGAGAAAAAGAGAGTGAGGGCGAGAGAAAAAGAGAGTGAGGGCGAGAGAAAAAGAGAGTGAGGGCGAGAGAAAAAGAGAGTGAGGACGAGAGAAAAAGAGAGTGAGAGAGAGCGAGGACGAGAGAGAGCGAGGACGAGAGAGAGCGAGGGCGAGAGAGAGAGCGAGGGCGAGAGAGAGAGCGAGGGCGAGAGAGAGAGCGAGGGCGAGAGAGAGAGCGAGGGCGAGAGAGAGAGAGGGCGAGAGAAAAAGAGAGAAAAAGAGAGTGAGGACGAGAGAAAAAGAGAGTGAGGACGAGAGAAAAAGAGAGTGAGGGCGAGAGAAAAAGAGAGTGAGGGCGAGAGAAAAAGAGAGTGAGGACGAGAGAAAAAGAGAGAAAAAGAGAGTGAGGACGAGAGAAAAAGAGAGTGAGGACGAGAGAAAAAGAGAGTGAGGACGAGAGAAAAAGAGAGTGAGAGAGAGTGAGGACGAGAGAAAAAGAGAGAGAGAGAGTGAGGACGAGAGAAAAAGAGAGAGAGAGATTGAGGAAGAGAGAAAGAGAGAAAAAGAGAGTGAGGGCGAGAGAAAAAGAGAGTGAGGGCGAGAGAAAAAGAGGGTGAGGGCGATAGAAAAAGAGAGTGAGGACGATAGAAAAAGAGAGTGAGGACGATAGAAAAAGAGAGTGAGGACGAGAGAAAAAGAGAGTGAGGACGAGAGAAAAAGAGAGTGAGGACGAGAGAAAAAGAGAGTGAGGACGAGAGAAAAAGAGAGTGAGGACGAGAGAAAAAGAGAGAAAAAGAGAGTGAGGACGAGAGAAAAAGAGAGTGAGGACGAGAGAAAAAGAGAGTGAGGACGAGAGAAAAAGAGAGTGAGGACGAGAGAAAAAGAGAGAAAAAGAGAGTGAAGACGAGAGAAAAAGAGAGTGAGGGCGAGAGAAAAAGAGAGTGAGGGCGAGAGAAAAAGAGAGTGAGGGCGAGAGAAAAAGAGAGTGAGGACGAGAGAAAAAGAGAGTGAGAGAGAGTGAGGACGAGAGAACAAGAGAGTGAGGACGAGAGAACAAGAGAGTGAGGACGAGAGAACAAGAGAGTGAGGACGAGAGAAAAAGAGAGTGAGGACGAGAGAAAAAGAGAGTGAGGACGAGAGAAAAAGAGAGTGAGGACGAGAGAAAAAGAGAGTGAGGACGAGAGAAAAAGAGAGTGAGGACGAGAGAAAAAGAGAGTGAGGACGAGAGAAAAAGAGAGAAAAAGAGAGTGAGGACGAGAGAAAAAGAGAGTGAGGACGAGAGAAAAAGAGAGTGAGGACGAGAGAAAAAGAGAGTGAGGACGAGAGAAAAAGAGAGTGAGGACGAGAGAAAAAGAGAGTGAGGACGAGAGAAAAAGAGAGTGAGAGAGAGTGAGGACGAGAGAAAAAGAGAGAGAGAGTGAGGACGAGAGAAAAAGAGAGAGAGAGATTGAGGAAGAGAGAAAAAGAGAGTGAGGGCGAGAGAAAAAGAGAGTGAGGGCGAGAGAAAAAGAGAGTGAGGGCGAGAGAAAAAGAGAGTGAGGGCGAGAGAAAAAGAGAGTGAGGGCGAGAGAAAAAGAGAGTGAGGGCGAGAGAAAAAGAGAGTGAGGGCGAGAGAAAAAGAGAGTGAGGGCGAGAGAAAAAGAGAGTGAGGGCGAGAGAAAAAGAGAGTGAGGGCGAGAGAAAAAGAGAGTGAGGGCGAGAGAAAAAGAGAGTGAGGGCGAGAGAAAAAGAGAGTGAGGGCGAGAGAAAAAGAGAGTGAGGGCGAGAGAAAAAGAGAGTGAGGGCGAGAGAAAAAGAGAGTGAGGGCGAGAGAAAAAGAGAGTGAGGGCGAGAGAAAAAGAGAGTGAGGGCGAGAGAAAAAGAGAGTGAGGACGAGAGAAAAAGAGAGTGAGAGAGAGCGAGGACGAGAGAGAGCGAGGACGAGAGAGAGCGAGGACGAGAGAGAGCGAGGGCGAGAGAGAGAGCGAGGGCGAGAGAGAGAGCGAGGGCGAGAGAGAGAGCGAGGGCGAGAGAGAGAGCGAGGGCGAGAGAGAGCGAGGGCGAGAGAAAAAGAGAGAAAAAGAGAGTGAGGACGAGAGAAAAAGAGAGTGAGGACGAGAGAAAAAGAGAGTGAGGGCGAGAGAAAAAGAGAGTGAGGGCGAGAGAAAAAGAGAGTGAGGACGAGAGAAAAAGAGAGAAAAAGAGAGTGAGGACGAGAGAAAAAGAGAGTGAGGACGAGAGAAAAAGAGAGTGAGGACGAGAGAAAAAGAGAGTGAGAGAGAGTGAGGACGAGAGAAAAAGAGAGAGAGAGAGTGAGGACGAGAGAAAAAGAGAGAGAGAGATTGAGGAAGAGAGAAAGAGAGAAAAAGAGAGTGAGGGCGAGAGAAAAAGAGAGTGAGGGCGAGAGAAAAAGAGGGTGAGGGCGATAGAAAAAGAGAGTGAGGACGATAGAAAAAGAGAGTGAGGACGATAGAAAAAGAGAGTGAGGACGAGAGAAAAAGAGAGTGAGGACGAGAGAAAAAGAGAGTGAGGACGAGAGAAAAAGAGAGTGAGGACGAGAGAAAAAGAGAGTGAGGACGAGAGAAAAAGAGAGAAAAAGAGAGTGAGGACGAGAGAAAAAGAGAGTGAGGACGAGAGAAAAAGAGTGAGGACGAGAGAAAAAGAGAGAAAAAGAGAGTGAGGACGAGAGAAAAAGAGAGTGAGGACGAGAGAAAAAGAGAGTGAGGACGAGAGAAAAAGAGAGTGAGGACGAGAGAAAAAGAGAGTGAGGACGAGAGAAAAAGAGAGTGAGGGCGAGAGAAAAAGAGAGAAAAAGAGAGTGAGGACGAGAGAAAAAGAGAGTGAGGACGAGAGAAAAAGAGAGTGAGGACGAGAGAGAAAGAGAGTGAGGACGAGAGAGAAAGAGAGTGAGGACGAGAGAGAAAGAGAGTGAGGACGAGAGAGAAAGAGAGTGAGGACGAGAGAAAAAGAGAGTGAGGACGAGAGAAAAAGAGAGTGAGGACGAGAGAAAAAGAGAGTGAGGACGAGAGAAAAAGAGAGTGAGGGCGAGAGAAAAAGAGAGTGAGGGCGAGAGAAAAAGAGAGTGAGGGCGAGAGAAAAAGAGAGTGAGGGCGAGAGAAAAAGAGAGTGAGGGCGAGAGAAAAAGAGTGAGGACGAGAGAAAAAGAGTGAGGACGAGAGAAAAAGAGAGAAAAAGAGAGTGAGGACGAGAGAAAAAGAGAGTGAGGACGAGAGAAAAAGAGAGTGAGGACGAGAGAAAAAGAGAGTGAGGACGAGAGAAAAAGAGAGAAAAAGAGAGTGAGGGCGAGAGAAAAAGAGAGTGAGGACGAGAGAAGAAGTGAGTGGGGACGAGAGAAAAAGAGAGTGGGGACGAGAGAAAAAGAGAGTGGGGACGAGAGAAAAAGAGAGTGGGGACGAGAGAAAAAGAGAGTGAGGACGAGAGAAAAAGAGAAAAAGAGAGTGGGGACGAGAGAAAAAGAGAGTGGGGACGAGAGAAAAAGAGAGTGAGGACGAGAGAAAAAGAGAGTGGGGACGAGAGAAAAAGAGAGTGGGGACGAGAGAAAAAGAGAGTGAGGACGAGAGAAAAAGAGAGTGGGGACGAGAGAAAAAGAGAGTGGGGACGAGAGAAAAAGAGAGTGAGGACGAGAGAAAAAGAGAGTGAGGACGAGAGAAAAAGAGAGTGAGGACGAGAGAAAAAGAGAGTGGGGACGAGAGAAAAAGAGAAATAGTGAGTGGGGACGAGAGAAAAAGAGAGTGAGAGAGAGTGAGGACGAGAGAAAAAGAGAGAGAGAGAGTGGGGACGAGAGAAAAAGAGAGTGAGAGAGAGTGAGGACGAGAGAAAAAGAGAGAGAGAGAGTGGGGACGAGAGAAAAAGAGAGTGAGGACGAGAGAAAAAGAGAGTGAGAGAGAGTGAGGACGAGAGAAAAAGAGAAAAAGAGAGTGGGGACGAGAGAAAAAGAGAGTGAGGACGAGAGAAAGAGAGTGAGGACGAGAGAAAAAGAGTGAGGACGAGAGAAAAAGAGAGAAAAAGAGAGTGAGGACGAGAGAAAAAGAGAGTGAGGACGAGAGAAAAAGAGAGTGAGGACGAGAGAAAAAGAGAGTGAGGACGAGAGAAAAAGAGAGAAAAAGAGAGTGAGGGCGAGAGAAAAAGAGAGTGAGGACGAGAGAAAAAGTGAGTGGGGACGAGAGAAAAAGAGAGTGGGGACGAGAGAAAAAGAGAGTGGGGACGAGAGAAAAAGAGAAAAAGAGAGTGGGGACGAGAGAAAAAGAGAGTGAGGACGAGAGAAAAAGAGAAAAAGAGAGTGGGGACGAGAGAAAAAGAGAGTGAGGACGAGAGAAAAAGAGAGTGGGGACGAGAGAAAAAGAGAGTGAGGACGAGAGAAAAAGAGAGTGGGGACGAGAGAAAAAGAGAGTGGGGACGAGAGAAAAAGAGAGTGAGGACGAGAGAAAAAGAGAGTGGGGACGAGAGAAAAAGAGAGTGGGGACGAGAGAAAAAGAGAGTGAGGACGAGAGAAAAAGAGAGTGAGGACGAGAGAAAAAGAGAGTGAGGACGAGAGAAAAAGAGAGTGAGGACGAGAGAAAAAGAGAGTGAGGACGAGAGAAAAAGAGAGTGGGGACGAGAGAAAAAGAGAAAAAGAGAGTGGGGACGAGAGAAAAAGAGAGTGAGAGAGAGTGAGGACGAGAGAAAAAGAGAGAGAGAGAGTGGGGACGAGAGAAAAAGAGAGTGAGGACGCGAGAAAAAGAGAGTGAGAGAGAGTGAGGACGAGAGAAGAAGAGAAAAAGAGAGTGGGGACGAGAGAAAAAGAGAAAAAGAGAGTGAGGACGAGAGAAAAAGAGTGAGAGAGAGTGAGGACGAGAGAAAAAGAGAGAGAGAGAGAGTGGGGACGAGAGAAAAAGAGAGTGGTGACGAGAGAAAAAGAGAGTGAGAGAGAGTGAGGACGAGAGAAAAAGAGAAAGAGAGAGTGGGGACGAGAGAAAAAGAGAGTGAGAGAGAGTGAGGACGAGAGAAAAAGAGAGAGAGAGAGTGGTGACGAGAGAAAAAGAGAGTGAGAGAGAATGAGGACGAGAGAAAAAGAGAGAGAGAGAGTGGGGACGAGAGAAAAAGAGAGTGGGGACGAGAGAAAAAGAGAAATAGTGAGTGGGGACGAGAGAAAAAGAGAGTGAGAGAGAGTGAGGACGAGAGAAAAAGAGAGAGAGAGAGTGGGGACGAGAGAAAAAGAGAGTGAGGACGAGAGAAAAAGAGAGTGAGAGAGAGTGAGGACGAGAGAAAAAGAGAAAAAGAGAGTGGGGACGAGAGAAAAAGAGAGTGAGGACGAGAGAAAGAGAGTGAGGACGAGAGAAAAAGAGAGTGAGAGAGAGTGTGGAAGAGAGAGAGAGAGTGAGGAGAGAAAGATAGTGAGAGAAAGTAAGGAAGAGAGAGTGAGGACGAGAGAAAGAGAGATTGATTGCGAGAGAAAGAGAGAGTGAGGGCGAGAGAAAGAGAGAGTCAGGGCGAGAGAAAGAGAGATTGATTGCGAGAGAAAGAGAGAGTGAGGGCGAGAGAAAGAGAGAGTGAGGGCGAGAGAAAGAGAGAGTGAGGGCGAGAGAAAGAGAGAGTGAGGGCGAGAGAAAGAGAGAGTGAGGGCGAGAGAAAGAGAGAGTGAGGGCGAGAGAAAGAGAGAGTGAGGGCGAGAGAAAGAGAGAGTGAGGGCGAGAGAAAGAGAGATTGAGGGCGAGAGAAAGAGAGAGTGAGGGCGAGAGAAAGAGAGAGTGAGGGCGAGAGAAAGAGAGAGTGAGGGCGGGAGAAAGAGAGAGAGTGAGGGCGAGAGAAAAAGAGTGGGGACGAGAGAAAAAGAGAGTGAGGACGATTGAAAAAGAGAGTGAGGACGATTGAAAAAGAGAGTGAGGACGAGAGAAAAAGAGAGTGAGGACGATTGAAAAAGAGAGTGAGGACGATTGAAAAAGAGAGTGAGGACGATTGAAAAAGAGAGTGAGGACGAGAGAAAAAGAGAGTGAGGACGAGAGAAAAAGAGAGAAAAACAGAGTGAGGACGAGAGAAAAAGAGAGAAAAAGAGAGTGAGGACGAGAGAAAAAGAGAGAAAAAGAGAGTGAGGACGAGAGAAAAAGAGAGTGAGGACGATTGAAAAAGAGAGTGAGGGCGATAGAAAAAGAGAGTGAGGACGATAGAAAAAGAGAGTGGGGACGAGAGAAAAAGAGAGTGAGGACGAGAGAAAAAGAGAGTGAGGACGAGAGAAAAGGAGAGTGAGGACGAGAGAAAAAGAGAATGAGGACGAGAGAAAAAGAGAGTGAGGGCGAGAGAAAAAGAGAGTGAGGACGAGAGAAAAAGAGAGAAAAAGAGAGTTAAGACGAGAGAAAAGGAGAGTGAGGACGAGAGAAAAAGAGAGTGAGGACGAGAGAAAAAGAGAGTGAGGACGAGAGAAAAAGAGAGTGAGGACGAGATAAAAAGAGAGTGAGGACGAGAGAGAAAGAGAGTGAGGACGAGAGAGAAAGAGAGTGAGGACGAGAGAGAAAGAGAGTGAGGACGAGAGAAAAAGAGAGTGAGGACGAGAGAAAAAGAGAGTGAGGACGAGAGAAAAAGAGAGTGAGGACGAGAGAAAAAGAGAGTGAGGACGAGAGAGAAAGAGAGTGAGGACGAGAGAGAAAGAGAGTGAGGACGAGAGAGAAAGAGAGTGAGGACGAGAGAGAAAGAGAGTGAGGACGAGAGAGAAAGAGAGTGAGGACGAGAGAGAAAGAGAGTGAGGACGAGAGAGAAAGAGAGTGAGGACGAGAGAGAAAGAGAGTGAGGACGAGAGAAAAAGAGAGAAAAAGAGAGTGAGGACGAGAGAAAAAGAGAGTGAGGACGATTGAAAAAGAGAGTGAGGGCGATAGAAAAAGAGAGTGGGGACGAGAGAAAAAGAGAGTGGGGACGAGAGAAAAAGAGAGTGGGGACGAGAGAAAAAGAGAGTGGGGACGAGAGAAAAAGAGAGTGGGGACGTGGGGACGAGAGAAAAAGAGAGTGAGGACGATTGAAAAAGAGAGTGAGGGCGATAGAAAAAGAGAGTGAGGACGAGAGAAAAGGAGAGTGAGGACGAGAGAAAAAGAGAGTGAGGGCGATAGAAAAAGAGAGTGGGGACGATAGAAAAAGAGAGTGGGGACGAGAGAAAAAGAGAGTGAGGACGAGAGAAAAGGAGAGTGAGGACGAGAGAAAAAGAGAGTGAGGGCGAGAGAAAAAGAGAGTGGGGACGAGAGAAAAAGAGAGTGAGGACGAGAGAAAAGGAGAGTGAGGACGAGAGAAAAAGAGAGTGAGGGCGAGAGAAAAAGAGAGTGAGGGCGAGAGAAAAAGAGAGTGGGGACGAGAGAAAAAGAGAGTGGGGACGAGAGAAAAAGAGAGTGGGGACGAGAGAAAAAGAGAGTGGGGACGTGAGAAAAAGAGAGTGGGGACGAGAGAAAAAGAGAGTGAGGACGAGAGAAAAAGAGAGTGAGGACGAGAGAAAAAGAGAGTGGGGACGAGAGAAAAAGAGAGTGAGGACGAGAGAAAAAGAGAGTGAGGACGAGAGAAAAAGAGAGTGAGGACGAGAGAAAAAGAGAGTGAGGACGAGAGAAAAAGAGAGTGAGGACGAGAGAGAAAGAGAGTGAGGACGAGAGAGAAAGAGAGTGAGGACGAGAGAGAAAGAGAGTGAGGACGAGAGAGAAAGAGAGTGAGGACGAGAGAGAAAGAGAGTGAGGACGAGAGAGAAAGAGAGTGAGGACGAGAGAGAAAGAGAGTGAGGACGAGAGAGAAAGAGAGTGAGGACGAGAGAGAAAGAGAGTGAGGACGAGAGAAAAAGAAAGTGAGGACGAGAGAAAAAGAAAGTGAGGACGAGAGAAAAAGAGAGTGAGGACGAGAGAGAAAGAGAGTGAGGACGAGAGAGAAAGAGAGTGAGGACGAGAGAGAAAGAGAGTGGGGACGAGAGAAAAAGTGAGTGGGGACGAGAGAAAAAGAGAGTGGGGACGAGAGAAAAAGAGAGTGGGGACGAGAGAAAAAGAGAGTGAGGACGAGAGAAAAAGAGAGTGAGGACGAGAGAAAAGGAGAGTGAGGACGAGAGAAAAAGAGAGTGGGGACGAGAGAAAAAGAGAGTGAGGACGAGAGAAAAAGAGAGTGAGGACGAGAGAAAAAGAGAGTGAGGGAGAGTGAGGACGAGAGAAAAAGAGAGTGAGAGAGAGTGAGGACGAGAGAAAAAGAGAAAAAGAGAGTGGGGACGAGAGAAAAAGAGAGTGAGGACGAGAGAAAAAGAGAGTGAGGACGAGAGAAAAAGAGAGTGAGGACGAGAGAAAAGGAGAGTGAGGACGAGAGAGAAAGAGAGTGAGGACGAGAGAGAAAGAGAGTGAGGACGAGAGAAAAAGAGAGTGAGGACGAGAGAAAAAGAGAGTGAGGACGAGAGAAAAGGAGAGTGAGGACGAGAGAAAAGGAGAGTGAGGACGAGAGAGAAAGAGAGTGAGGACGAGAGAGAAAGAGAGTGAGGACGAGAGAGAAAGAGAGTGAGGACGAGAGAGAAAGAGAGTGAGGACGAGAGAAAAAGAGAGTGAGGACGAGACAAAAAGAGAGTGAGGACGAGAGAGAAAGAGAGTGAGGACGAGAGAGAAAGAGAGTGAGGACGAGAGAGAAAGAGAGTGAGGAATAGAGAGAAAGAGAGTGAGGACGAGAGAGAAAGAGAGTGAGGACGAGAGAGAAAGAGAGTGGGGACGAGAGAAAAAGAGAGTGGGGACGAGAGAAAAAGAGAGTGGGGACGAGAGAAAAAGAGAGTGGGGACGAGAGAAAAAGAGAGTGAGGACGAGAGAAAAAGAGAGTGGGGACGAGAGAAAAAGAGAGTGGGGACGAGAGAAAAAGAGAGTGGGGACGAGAGAAAAAGAGAGTGAGGACGAGAGAAAAAGAGAGTGAGGACAAGAGAAAAAGAGAGTGAGGGAGAGTGAGGACGAGAGAAAAAGAGAAAAAGAGAGTGGGGACGAGAGAAAAAGAGAGTGAGAGAGAGTGAGGACGAGAGAAAAAGTGAGAGAGAGAGTGGGGACGAGAGAAAAAGAGAGTGAGGACGCGAGAAAAAGAGAGTGAGAGAGAGTGAGGACGAGAGAAAAAGAGAAAAAGAGAGTGGGGACGAGAGAAAAAGAGAGTGAGAGAGAGTGAGGACGAGAGAAAAAGAGAGAGAGAGAGTGAGGACGAGAGAAAAAGAGAGAGAGAGAGTGAGGACGAGAGAAAAAGAGAGAGAGAGAGAGTGAGGACGAGAGAAAAAGTGAGAGAGAGAGTGGGGACGAGAGAAAAAGTGAGAGAGAGAGTGGGGACGAGAGAAAAAGAGAGTGAGGACGCGAGAAAAAGAGAGTGAGAGAGAGTGAGGACGAGAGAAAAAGAGAGTGGGGACGAGAGAAAAAGAGAGTGAGGACGCGAGAAAAAGAGAGTGAGAGAGAGTGAGGACGAGAGAAAAAGAGAGTGGGGACGAGAGAAAAAGAGAGTGAGAGAGAGTGGGGACGAGAGAAAAAGAGAGTGAGACAGAGTGGGGACGAGAGAAAAAGAGAGAGAGAGAGTGGGGACGAGAGAAAAAGAGAGTGAGGACGAGAGAAAAAGAGAGTGAGGACGAGAGAAAAAGAGTGAGAGAGAGTGAGGACGAGAGAAAAAGAGAAAAAGAGAGTGGGGACGAGAGAAAAAGAGAGTGAGAGAGAGTGAGGACGAGATAAAAAGAGAGAGAGAGAGTGAGGACGAGAGAAAAAGAGAGAGAGAGAGTGGTGACGAGAGAAAAAGAGAGAGAGAGAGTGGTGACGAGAGAAAAAGAGAGAGAGAGAGTGGGGACGAGAGAAAAAGAGAGTGGGGACGAGAGAAAAAGAGAGTGGGGACGAGAGAAAAAGAGAGTGAGGACGAGAGAAAAAGAGAGTGAGGGCGAGAGAAAAAGAGAGTGGGGACGAGAGAAAAAGAGAGTGAGGACGAGAGAAAAAGAGAGTGAGGACGAGAGAAAAAGAGAGTGAGGGCGAGAGAAAAAGAGAGTGAGGGCGAGAGAAAAAGAGAGTGAGGACGAGAGAAAAAGAGAGTGAGGGCGAGAGAAAAAGAGAGTGGGGACGAGAGAAAAAGAGAGTGGGGACGAGAGAAAAAGAGAGTGGGGACGAGAGAAAAAGAGAGTGAGGACGAGAGAAAAAGAGAGTGAGGGCGAGAGAAAAAGAGAGTGGGGACGAGAGAAAAAGAGAGTGGGGACGAGAGAAAAAGAGTGAGGACGAGAGAAAAAGAGAGTGGGGACGAGAGAAAGAGAGTGGGGACGAGAGAAAAAGAGAGTGGGGACGAGAGAAAAAGAGAGTGAGGACGAGAGAGAAAGAGAGTGGGGACGAGAGAAAAAGAGAGTGAGGACGAGAGAAAAAGAGAGTGGGGACGAGAGAAAAAGAGAGTGGGGACGAGAGAAAAAGAGAGTGGGGACGAGAGAAAGAGAGATTGATTGCGAGAGAAAGAGAGAGTGAGGGCGAGAGAAAGGGAGAGTGAGGGCGAGAGAAAGAGAGATTGATTGCGAGTGAAAGAGAGAGTGAGGGCGAGAGAAAGAGAGAGTGAGGGCGAGAGAAAGAGAGAGTGAGGGCGAGAGAAAGAGAGATTGATTGCGAGTGAAAGAGAGAGTGAGGGCGAGAGAAAGAGAGATTGATTGCGAGTGAAAGAGAGCGTGAGGGCGAGAGAAAGAGAGAGTGAGGGCGAGAGAAAGAGAGAGTGAGGGCGAGAGAAAGAGAGAGTGAGGGCGAGAGAAAGAGAGAGTGAGGGCGAGAGAAAGAGAGAGTGAGGGCGAGAGAAAGAGAGAGTGAGGGCGAGAGAAAGAGAGAGTGAGGGCGAGAGAAAGAGGGAGTGAGGGCGAGAGAAAGAGGGAGTGAGGGCGAGAGAAAGAGAGAGTGAGGGCGAGAGAAAGAGAGAGTGAGGGCGAGAGAAAGAGAGAGTGAGGGCGAGAGAAAGAGAGAGTGGGGGCGAGAGAAAGAGAGATTGAGGGCGAGAGAAAGAGAGAGTGGGGGCGAGAGTAAAAGAGAGTGGGGGCGAGAGTAAAAGAGAGTGGGGGCGAGAGTAAAAGAGAGTGAGGACGAGAGAAAAAGAGAGTGAGGACGAGAGGGTGGACATATGAGGAGAGGTTGAGTAGATTGGGACTCTACTCATTGGAGTTCAGAAGAATGAGAGGCGATCTTATTGAAACATATAAGATAAAATTTAAAACAGAAATAGACAGTTTCCTGGAAGTAAAGGGAATTAGGGGTTACGGGGAGCGGGCAGGAAATTGGACATGAAGCTGAGTTCGGATCGGTCAATGCCCTGTGGGTGGCGGAGAGGTCCCAGGGGCTATGTGGCCGGGTCCTGCTCCGACTTCTTGTGTTCTTTAGATTTGTGGTTGGGATCAGATCAGCCATGATCTTATTGAATGGCGGAGCAGGCTCGAGGGGCCGATTGGCCTACTCCTGCTCCAATTTCTTATGTTCTTATGTTCTTATGAGAGAAAAAGAGAGTGGGGACGAGAGAAAAAGAGAGAGAGAGAGTGGGGACGAGAGAAAAAGAGAGAGAGAGAGTGGGGACGAGAGAAAAAGAGAGTGATAGAGAGTGAGGACGAGGCAGAAAAAGTGAGAGGGTGAGGAAGAGAGAGGGTGAGGAAGGCAGGAAGAGAGGGTGAGAAAGAGAGGGGGTGAGGAAGGAAGGGAGAGGGTCAGAAAGAGAGGGAGAGTGAGTGTGAGAAAGAGACCGAGTGAGAAAGAGAGTGAGTAAGAAAGAAAGAGAGTGAGAAAGAGACAAAATGTGAGAGGGGAAGAGAGTGAGTGTGATAGAGAGGATGAGAGAGGAGAGTGAGGAAAAGAGAGACAGACAGAGGGAGAAAGTGAGAGTGAGAAAGAAAATGAGCGTGAGGACGAGAGAGAGTGAGAAAGAAAATGAGAGTGAGGAATAGAATCATAGAATCATAGAAGTTACAACATGGAAACAGGCCCTTCGGCCCAACATGTCCATGTCGCCCAGTTTATACCACTAAGCTAGTCCCAATTGCCTGCACTTGGCCCATATCCCTCGATACCCATCTTCCCCATGTAACTGTCCAAATGCTTTTTAAAAGACAAAATTGTACCCGCCTCTACTACTGCCTCTGGCAGCTCGTTCCAGACACTCACCACCCTTTGAGTGAAAAAATTGCCCCTCTGGATCCTTTTGTATCTCTCCCCTCTCACCTTAAATCTGTGCCCCCTCGTTATAGACTCCCCTACCTTTGGGTAGGGGAGTCTATAACGAGAATAGCGATCGAGAGAGTGAGTGAAAGAGAGAATGCGAGAGAGACAGAGAGAGAAAGAGTGAGGAAGGGGGAAGAGAGAGAAAGAGACAGAGAAACAGAGTGAGAAAGAGGATGAGAGAGAGAGTAAGAGGAAAAGTGAGGAAGGGAGAGAGTGAGAAAGACAGCAAGTGAGGGAGTGGAAGGGAGAGAGAAAGGATGGAAGGAGAGAGTGAGTGAGAAAGAGAGAGGTTGAGAAAGAGAGGGAGAGAGGTTGAGAAAGAGGGAGAGAGGTTGAGAAAGAGAGGGAGAGAGGTTGAGAAAGAGAGGGAGAGAGGTTGAGAAAGAGAGGGAGAGAGGTTGAGAAAGAGAGGGAGAGAGGTTGAGAAAGAGAGGGAGAGAGGTTGAGAAAGAGAGGGAGAGAGGTTGAGAAAGAGAGGGAGAGAGGTTGAGAAAGAGTCATAGAGAGTCATACAGCATGGATAGAGGCCCTTCGGCCCATCGTGTCCGTGCCGGCCATCAGCCCTGTCTACTCTAATCCCATATTCCAGCATTTGGTCCGTAGCCTTGTATGCTATGGCATTTCAAGTGCTCATCCAAATGCTTCTTGAATGTTGTGAGGGTTCCTGCCTCCACAACCCTTTCAGACAGTGAGTTCCAGACTCCAACCACCCTCTGGGTGAAAAAGTTCTTTCTCAAATCCCCTCTAAACCTCCCGCCTTTTACCTTGAATCTGTGTCCCCTTGTTATAGAACCCTCAACGAAGGGAAAAAGCTCCTTAGTATCCATCCTATCTGTGCCCCTCATAATTTTGTACACCTCAATCATGTCCCCCCTCAGCCTCCTCTGCTCCAAGGAAAACAAACCCAATCTTCCCAGTCTCTCTTCATAGCTGAAGCGCTCCAGCCCTGGTAACATCCTGGTGAATCTCCTCTGCACCCTCTCCAAAGCGTTCACATCCTTCCTGTAGTGTGGCGACCAGAACTGCACACAGTACTCCAGCTGTGGCCTAACCAGTGTTTTATACAGCTCCATCATAACCTCCTTGCTCTTATATTCTATGCCTCGGCTAATAAAGGCAAGTATCCCATATGCCTTCTTTACCACCTTATCTACCTGTTCCGCTGCCTTCAGAGATCTGTGAACTTGCACACCAAGATCCCTCTGACCCTCTGTCTTGCCTAGGGTCCTCCCATTCATTGTGTATTCCCTTGCCTTGTTAGTCCCTCCAAAGTGCATCACCTCGCACTTTTCCGGGTTAAATTCCATTTGCCACTGTTCCGCCCATCTGACCAACCCATCTATATCGTCCTGCAGACTGAGGCTATCCTCCTCACTATTTACCACCCTACCAATCTTTGTATCATCAGCGAACTTACTGATCATACCTTTTACATTCATATCCAAGTCATTAATGTAGACCACAAACAGCAAGGGACCCAGCACCGATCCCTGTGGTACCCCACTGGCCACAGGCTTCCAGTCACAAAAACAACCTTCGACCATCACCCTCTGCCTTCTGCCACTAAGCCAGTTTTGTATCCAAAGTGCCAAGGCACCCTGGATTCCATGGGCTCGTACCTTCTTGACCAGTCTCCTGTGGGGGACTTTATCGAAGGCCTTACTGAAATCCATGTATACCACATCCACTGCGTTACCCTCATCCACACGCCTAGTCACCCCCTGAGAAAGAGAGGGAGAGAGGTTGAGAAAGAGAGGGAGAGAGGTTGAGAAAGAGAGGGAGAGAGGTTGAGAAAGAGAGGGAGAGAGGTTGAGAAAGAGAGGAAGAGAGGTTGAGAAAGAGAGGGAGAGAGGTTGAGAAAGAGAGGGAGAGAGGTTGAGAAAGAGAGGGAGAGAGGTTGAGAAAGAGAGGGAGAGAGGTTGAGAAAGAGAGGGAGAGAGGTTGAGAAAGAGAGGGAGAGAGGTTGAGAAAGAGAGGGGGAGAGGTTGAGAAAGAGAGGGGGAGAGGTTGAGAAAGAGAGGGGGAGAGGTTGAGAAAGAGAGGGGGAGAGGTTGAGAAAGAGAGGGGGAGAGGTTGAGAAAGAGAGAGAGAGAGAAAGAGGTTGAGAAAGAGAGAGAAAGAGAGAGAGAGAGAGAGAGGTTGAGAAAGAGAGAGCGAGAGAGAGGTTGAGAAAGAGAGAGCGAGAGAGAGGTTGAGAAAGAGAGAGCGAGAGAGAGGTTGAGAAAGAGAGAGCGAGAGAGAGGTTGAGAAAGAGAGAGCGAGAGAGAGGTTGAGAAAGAGACGGAGAGAGAGAGAGAAAGAGTGAGGAAAAGGGAGAAAGTGAGGGAGAAAGAGACAGAAAGTGAGGGAGAATGAGAAAGAGACAAAGTGAAAGAGGGTGAGAGAGAGAGAGTGTGTGAAAGGATGAGAGAGAGAGAGAGTGTGAAAGAGGGTAAGAGAGAGGAAGAGAGATCGAGAGAGTGAGAAAAAGTGAGCAATAGAGGAAGAGAGAGAAAGGGAAAGGGAGAGAGAGAAAGAGAAAGTAAGAAAGAGAGAGAGAGTGAGTGAAAGAAAGTGAGAGAGGGTGAGAAAGAGGATGAGAGGAAGAGAGAGTAAAAGGGAGAGTGAGGAAGAGAGAGAAAGATGAAGAGAAAGACAGAGTGAGAAAGCAAAAGTGAGGAAGAGAGAGAGTGAGAAAGAGACAGTGAGAAAGACGGAGAGAAAGTGGGAAAGACAGGGAGAGAGAGAAAAGAAGAGAAGGAGAGAGTGAGTGAGAAGAGAGTGAGTGAGAAGGAGAGAGTGAGTAAGAAGGAAAGTGGAAAAAAAGTGAGCGAGAGAGAGAAAGAGAAGGTGTGAGAGGTTGAGAAAGAGACAGAGGGTGAGAAAAGAGTGAGAAAGAGAGAAAAAAAGACAGACAAAGAGAGAGAGTGAGAAAGATTGAGAAAGAGACAGAGGAAGAAAGAGAGTGAGGAAGAGAGAGAGAGTGAGAAAGAAAAAGAGATTGAGGAAAAGGGAGAAAGTGAGAGAGAATGAGAAAGAGAGAGTGTGAAAGAGGGTGAGAGAGAGGAAGTGAGAAAGAAAGAGAGAGAAAGGGAAAGAGGATGAGAAAGAGAGGGTGAGAAAGAGAGTGTGTGAAAGAGAGGGTGAGAGAGAGAAAGGGAAAGAGGGTGAGAAAGAGACAGAGAAAGTGAGAGAGGAAGAGAAAGAAAGTGAGGAAAAGAGAGAAAGGGACAGAAAGTGAGAGAGGTTGAGAAAGAGACAGAAAGTGAGAGAGAGAAAAGAGAGTGAGAAAGAGGAAGAAAGAGAGAGTGTGAAAGAGAGGAAGAGAGAGGGGGTGAGAAAGAAAGAGGGTGAGAGACAGAATGAGGAAGAGAGGGAGTGAGAAAGGGAGAGAGAGTGTGAGAGAGAAAGAGACTGAGAAAGAGAGCGTGTGAAAGAGGAAGAGAGTGAGAATGAGGGAGAAAGTGTGAGTAAGCGAGAAAGAGAGCAAATGAGAGAGAAGGATTGAGAAAAAGAGAGAGTGTGATAAAGAGAGGAAGAGAAAGAGAGTGAGAAAGAGACAGAGACAGAGAGAAAGTGAGAGAGTGAGACTGACAGGGAGAGACAGACAGTGAGAAAGAGAGAGTAGCACAGAGAGACAGTAACAAAGAGAGAAAGACAGAGAGTGAGAAAGAAAGAATGAGAAAGAGAGAGACAGGGAGTAATAGAGAAAGGCAGAGAGGAAGCGAGAAGCAGAGAGGGATGCAGAGAGTAACAAAGAAAGACAGAGAGAGAGAGGCACAGAGACAGAGACGAGAGACAGATGAGAGAGAGAGACAGCGAAAGATGCAAAGAGCGAGACGGAAAGAGAGGGAGGGTGACAGACAGACAGAGTCGGAGAGACAGACAGAGAAAGAGAGAGACGGAGATAGACAGAGAGAGAGAGATCAATACTTGGAGTCTGACAGGTAGAGAGTGAGTGACAGAGACAGAAAGATCGTGCATTTATATAGCACCTTTCACAACCTCAGGACAAATCGCTTTACAGCCAATGAAGTACTTTTGAAGTGTAGTCACTGTTGTAATGCAGGGAAACAGCAGCCAATTTGTGTACAGCAAGATCCCACAAACAGTAATGTGATAATGACCAAATAATCAGTTTTTAGTGGTGTTGGTTGAAGGATAAATATTGGCCAGGACACCAGAGAGATCTTCTACATTCACCTGAGAGGGCTCAGGTGAAAGATGACACCTCCGACAGTGCAGCACTCCCTCAGTACTGCATTGGGAATGTCAGCCAGGATTATGTGCTCTGCTCTCTGGAGTGTGTGAGAGTGCTACCCACTGAGCCACGGCAGACACCTGAGAGAGAGAGAGAATGTAATGTTGGTGCATCGGTGAAATCCCGCACCTTGCACTGGGCACTTTGTATGGATTTCTACATTGAGTGGTGGTCGTGGAGATGTAGGAGCTAATGGCTGTGCTTTGGTTCAGTTTAAGGGACATGTTGGCCATGCTGAGGCTCTCGGTTGTTTTTCCCGTGGGACTGTTGATCGTGAGGGGTATGGCCTGGACATCCTCTGCAAACTCACACTCACAGCTAGTCGAGAATCTGAGAAGTAAGTAACCCAAGTGATTTGGTTCAGGACCACATTAAGTCAAGTGAAAAAATCAGAAATGGCTGGACTAAGAGGCAGAATCTGTGGAGAGAACACACAGCAAAGTATGGGTTATAAAGCCTCCCTTAGAACTGGGAGATTACAGTGGACAGAATTTAAAAAGATACAGAACAAGGGGAAAGGTGGAATAAGACAGACTGACCGCACACACTGACTGACCGCGCACACTGACTGACCGCGCACACTGACTGACCGCGCACACTGACTGACCGCGCACACACAGACCGACCGCGCGTGCGTGTGCACGCGCGCGCACACACACACACACACACACACACACACACACAAAGACCGACCGCGCACACGCTGACTGACTGCGCACACAGACTGACCGACTGCACACACACATAGACTGACCGACCGCGCGCACACACACAGACTGACCGACCGCGCACATACACAGACTGACCGACCGCGCACACACACAGACTGACCGACCGCGCACACAGACTGACTGACCGACCGCGCACACAGACTGACTGACCGACCGCGCACACAGACTGACTGACCGACCGCGCACACAGACTGACTGACCGACCGCGCACACACACAGACTGACCGACCGCGCACACACACAGACTGACCGACCGCGCACACACACAGACTGACCGACCGCGCACACACACAGACTGACCGACCGCGCACACAGACTGACCGACCGCGCACACAGACTGACCGACCGCGCACACACACAGACTGACCGACCGCGCACACACACAGACTGACCGACCGCGCACACAGACCGACCGACCGCGCACACAGACCGACCGACCGCGCACACAGACCGAACGACCGCGCACACAGACTGACCGACCGCGCACACAGACCGACCGACCGCGCACACAGACTGACCGACCGCACACACAGACTGACTGACTGACTGACCGACCGCGCACACAGACTGACCGACCGCGCACACAGACCGACCGACCGCGCACACAGACCGACCGACCGCGCACACAGACCGACCGACCGCGCACACAGACCGACCGACCGCGCACACAGACCGACCGACCGCGCACACACTGACCGACTGCCCTGTAGGTAACGGCATTTCAGGTGCACATCCAAGTACTTTTTAAATGAGTTGAGGGTTTCTGCCTCTACCACCCTTTCAGGCAGTGAGTTCCAGACCCTCACCACCCTCTGGGTGAAAAAACTTTTCCTCAGATGGCCTCTAATCCTTCTACCAATCACTTTAAATCCATGCCCCCTGGTTATTGACCTCTCTGCTAAGGGAAATAGATCCTTCCTATCCACTCTATCTAGGTCCCTCATAATTTTGTACACCTCAATTAAATCTCCCCTCCGCCTCCTCTGTTCCAAAGAAAACAACTCCAGCCTATCCAATCTTTCCTCATAGATAAAATTCTCCAGTCCTGGCAACATCCTCGTAAATCTCCTCTGTACCCTCTCTAGTGCAATTACATCCTTCCTGTAATGTGGTGACCAGAACTGTACGCAGTACTCAAGCTGTGGCCTAACTAGTGTTTTATACAGTTCCAGCATAACATCCCTGCTCTTATATTCTATGCCTCGGCTAATAAAGGAAGGTATCCCGTATGCCTTCTTAACCACCTTATTTACCTGTCCTGTTACCTTCAGGGATCTGTGGACATTTTTTTTAATTTTTTTTATTCGTTCATGGGATGTGGGCGTCGCTGACGAGGCCAGCATTTATTGCCCATCCCTAATTGCCCTCGAGAAGGTGGTGGTGAGCCGCCTTCTTGAACCGCTGCAGTCCGTGTGGTGACGGTTCTCCCACAGTGCTGTTAGGAAGGGAGTTCCAGGATTTTGACCCAGCGACGATGAAGGAACGGCGATATATTTCCAAGTCGGGATGGTGTGTGACTTGGAGGGGAACGTGCAGGTGGTGTTGTTCCCATGCGCCTGCTGCTCTTGTCCTTCTAGGTGGTAGAGGTCGCGGGTTTGGGAGGTGCTGTCGAAGAAGCCTTGGCGAGTTGCTGCAGTGCATCCTGTGGATGGTGCACACTGCAGCCACAGTGCGCCGGTGGTGAAGGGAGTGAATGTTTAGGGTGGTGGATGGGGTGCCAATCAAGCGGGCTGCTTTATCTTGCATGGTGTCGAGCTTCTTGAGTGTTGTTGGAGCTGCACTCATCCAGGCAAGTGGAGAGTATTCCATCACACTCCTGACTTGTGCCTTGTAGATGGTGGAAAGGCTTTGGGGAGTCAGGAGGTGAGTCACTCGCCGCAGAATACCCAGCCTCTGAGCTGCTCTCGTAGCCACAGTATTTATATGGCTGGTCCAGTTCAGTTTCTGGTCAATGGTGACCCCCAGGATGTTGATGGTGGGGGATTCGGCGATGGTAATGCTGTTGAATGTCAAGGGGAGGTGGTTAGACTCTCTCTTGTTGGGGATGGTCATTGCCTAGCACTTATCTGGCGCGAATGTTACTTGCCACTTATGAGCCCAAGCCTGGATGTTGTCCAGGTCTTGCTGCATGCGGGCTCGGACTGCTTCATTATCTGAGGGGTTGCGAATGGAACTGAACACTGTGCAGTCATCAGCGAACATCCCCATTTCTGACCTTATGATGGAGGGAAGGTCATTGATGAAGCAGCTGAAGATGGTTGGACCTAGGACACTGCCCTGAGGAACTCCTGCAGCAATGTCCTGGGGCTGAGATGATTGGCCTCCAACAACCACTACCATCTTCCTTTGTGCTAGGTATGACTCCAGCCACTGGAGAGTTTTCCCCCTGATTCCCATTGACTTCAATTTTACTAGGGCTCCTTGGTGCCACACTCGGTCAAATGCTGCCTTGATGTCAAGGGCAGTCACTCTCACCTCACCTCTGGAATTCAGCTCTTTTGTCCATGTTTGGACCAAGGCTGTAATGAGGTCTGGAGCCGAGTGGTCCTGGCGGAACCCAAATTGAGCATCGGTGAGCAGGTTATTGGTGAGTAAGTGCCGCTTGATAGCACTGTCGACAACACCTTCCATCACTTTGCTGATGATTGAGAGTAGACTGATGGTGCGGTAATTGGCCGGATTGGATTTGTCCTGCTTTTTGTGGACAGGACATACCTGGGCAATTTTCCACATTGTCGGGTAGATGCCAGTGTTGTAGCTGTACTGAAACAGCTTGGCTAGAGGTGCAGCTAGTTCTGGAGCACAAGTCTTCAGCACTACAGCTGGGATGTTGTCGGGGCCCATAGCCTTTGCTGTATCCAGTGCACTCAGCCGTTTCTTGATATCACGTGGAGTGAATCGAATTGGCCGAAGACTGGCTTCTGTGATGGTGGGGATATCGGGAGGAGGCTGAGATGGATCATCCACTCGGCACTTCTGGCTGAAGATGGTTGCAAACGCTTCAGCTTTGTCTTTTGCACTCACGTGCTGGACTCCGCCATCATTGAGAATGGGGATGTTTGCAGAGCCTCCTCCTCCCGTTAGTTGTTTAATTGTCCACCACCATTCACGACTGGATGTGGCAGGACTGCAGAGCTTTGATCTGATCCGTTGGTTGTGGAATCGCTTAGCTCTGTCTATAGCATGTTGCTTCCGCTGTTTAGCATACATGTAGTCCTGAGTTGTAGCTTCACCAGGTTGGTACCTCATTTTTAGGTACGCCTGGTGCTGCTCCTGGCATGCTCTTCTACACTCCTCATTGAACCAGGGTTGATCCCCTGGCTTGTTGGTAATGGTAGAGTGAGGAATATGCCGGGCCATGAGGTTACAGATTGTGCTGGAATACAATTCTGCTGCTGCTGATGGCCCACAGCGCCTCATGGATGCCCAGTTTTGTGCTGCATGATCTGTTCTGAATCTATCCCATTTAGCACGGTGGTAGTGCCACACAACACGTTGGATGGTGTCCTCAGTGCGAAGACGGGACTTCATCTCCACAAGGACTGTGCGGTGGTCACTCCTACCAATACTGTCATGGACAGATGCATCTGCGACAGGTAGATTGGTGAGGACGAGGTCAAATAAGTTTTTCCCTCGTGTTGGTTCGCTCACCACCTGCCGCAGGCCCAGTCTAGCAGCTATGTCCTTCAGGACTCGGCCAGTAGTGGTGCTACCGAGCCACTCTTGGTGATGGACATTGAAGTCCCCCACCCAGAGTACATTTTGTGCCCTTGCTACCCTCAGTGCTTCCTCCAAGTGGTGCTCAACATGGAGGAGGACTGATTCATCAGCTGAGGGAGGACGGTAGGAGGTTTCCTTGCCCATGTTTGACCTGATGCCATGAGATTTCATGGGGTCCAGAGTCAATGTTGAGGACTCCCAGGGCCACTCTCTCCTGACTGCATATCACTGTACCGCCACCTCTGGTGGGTCCGTCCTGCCGGTGGGACAGGACATACCCAGGGATGGTGATGGAAGAGTCTGGGACGTTGGCTGAAAGGTATGATTCTGTGAGTATGGCTATGTCAGGCTGTTGCTTGACTTGTTAGTGGGACAGCTCTCCCAATTTTGGCACAAGTCCCCAGATGTTAGTAAGGAGGGTCGACTGGGCTTGGTGTTTTTTTGCCGTTGTCGTGTCCGGTGCCTAGTGGTCCGATGCCGGGTGGTCCGTCCGGTTTTATTCTTATTCTGACTTTTCGTAGCGAGATTTTACAACTGAATGGCTTGCTCGGCCATTTCAGAGGGCAATTAAGAATCAACCACATTGCTGTGGGTCTGGAATCACATTTTGGCCAGACCGGGTAAGGACGGCAGATTTCCTTCCCTAAAGGACATTAGTGAACCAGATGGGTTTTTACGACAATCCGGTAGTTTCATGGCCATCATTACTGATACTAGTATTTTAATTCCAGATTTTTATTTAATTAATTGAATTTAATTAATTAATTGAATTTAAATTCGCCAGCTGCCGTGGCGGGATTTGAACTCATGACTCTGGATTTTAGTCCAGGCCTCTGGATTACTAGTCCAGTAACATAACCACTATGCTACCGTACCCACATGCACTCCAACGTCCCTCACTTCCTCTACACCTCTCAGTATCCTCTTGTTTATTGTGTATTCTCTTGCCTTGTTTGCTCTCCCCAAATG
This sequence comes from Heptranchias perlo, assembly GCF_035084215.1. Lineage (NCBI taxonomy): Eukaryota > Metazoa > Chordata > Chondrichthyes > Hexanchiformes > Hexanchidae > Heptranchias > Heptranchias perlo. Next base: position 4,864,626 of record NC_090334.1, on the reverse strand, counting down.
CATTACCTCACACTTCTCTGGATTGAATTCCATTTGCCACTTTTCTGCCCACCTGACCAGTCCATTGATATCTTCCTGCAGTCTACAGCTTTCCTCCTCACTATCAACCACACGGCCAATTTTTGTATCATCTGCAAACTTCTTAATCATGCCCCCTACATTTAAGTCCAAATCATTAATATACACCACAAAAAGCGAGGGACCTGGTACTGAGCCCTGTGGAACCCCACTGGAAACATCCTTCCAGTCACAAAAACACCCGTCAACCATTACCCTTTGCTTCCTGCCACTGAGCCAATTTTGGATCCAACTTGCCGCATTCCCTTGGATCCCATGGGCTTGTACTTTTTTGACCAGTCTGCCATGTGGGACCTTGTCAAAAGCTTTGCTAAAATCCATAACTTCTCTGCTATTCAATTTTATCCCTTTAGAAATGAACTCTAGTGCTTGGTTTGTCTTTTTTATGGCCTTATTAACCTGCATCATTGGATTTTGTGATTTGTGTATCTGTATCCCCAGATGCCTTTGTTCCTCTACCCCATTGAGACTCCTCTGATCCAAGCAGTATGTGGCCTCTGGAGGTTTGTGTCACAGCGACAGAGTGTGCAGGCAAATTGATGAGTTGTGTGGGATCAGGGTCCGACTCGATCCGGTTGGGGTATAACAGGCCGTTTACCCTGCAGCAGCAGGAGGCCTGTGAGTGCAGGTAGAATCCCAGTCCTGTGGGAAGTACCTGGGGCTGAGGGCACAGTGAGGGGAGCAGTGGTAGAAGAGTGCTTTCACTGCAGACCCCAGCTGACCCCTCACCTCTGACCTTGCAGCGACCCACATTGAACCTCCATTAAAAGCATAATTTTTTTTTACCTCTGTAGATAACGGTGTGATTCATTCCGAGCGAGTGTTTGAGGCTCTGATGGCAACAGACCGGGCTCTGTACTGCAAAAGTACTCCATTCATGGATGCCCCACAGTCTATAGGTGAGTGACCCCCCCCCCCACAGTCTATAGGTGAGTGACCCCCCCCCCCACAGTCCATAGGTGAGTGACCCCCCCCCACAGTCTATAGGTGAGTGACCCCCCCCCACAGTCTATAGGTGAGTGACCCCCCCCCCACAGTCTATAGGTGAGTGACCCCCCCCCACAGTCTATAGGTGAGTGACCCCCCCCACAGTCTATTGGTGAGTGACCCCCCCCCACAGTCTATAGGTGAGTGACCCCCCCCACAGTCGAAAGGTGAGTGACCCCCCCACAGTCTATAGGTGAGTGACCCCCCCACAGTCTATAGGTGAGTGACCCCTCCACAGTCTATAGGTGAGTGACCCCCCCCACAGTCTATAGGTGAGTGACCCCCCCCACAGTCTATAGGTGAGTGACCCCCCCCCACAGTCTATAGGTGACCCCCCCCCACAGTCTATAGGTGAGTGACCCCTCCACAGTCTATAGGTGAGTGACCCCCCCCACAGTCTATAGGTGAGTGACCCCCCCCACAGTCTATACATGAGTGACCCCCCCACAGTCTATAGGTGAGTGACCCCCCCACAGTCTATACATGAGTGACCCCCCCACAGTCTATAGGTGAGTGACCCCCCACAGTCTATAGGTGAGTGACCCCCCCACAGTCTATAGGTGAGTGACCCCCCCACAGTCTATAGGTGAGTGACCCCCCCCACAGTCTATAGGTGAGTGACCCCCCCACAGTCGATAGGTGAGTGACCCCCCCACAGTCTATAGGTGAGTGACCCCCCCCACAGTCTATAGGTGAGTGACCCCCCCCCCCACAGTCTATACGTGAGTGACCCCCCACAGTCTATAGGTGAGTGACCCCCCCCACAGTCTATAGGTGAGTGACCCCCCCACAGTCTATAGGTGAGTGACCCCCCCACAGTCGATAGGTGAGTGACCCCCCCACAGTCTATAGGTGAGTGACCCCCCCACAGTCTATAGGTGAGTGACCCCCCCAGTCTATAGGTGAGTGACCCCCCCCACAGTCGATAGGTGAGTGACCCCCCCCACAGTCGATAGGTGAGTGACCCCCCCCCACAGTCTATAGGTGAGTGACCCCCCCCCCCACAGTCTATAGGTGAGTGACCCCCCCCACAGTCTATACGTGAGTGACCCCCCCACAGTCTATACGTGAGTGACCCCCCCACAGTCTATAGGTGAGTGACCCCCCCACAGTCGATAGGTGAGTGACCCCCCCACAGTCTATAGGTGAGTGACCCCCCCACAGTCGATAGGTGAGTGACCCCCCCACAGTCTATAGGTGAGTGACCCCCCCCCACAGTCTATAGGTGAGTGACCCCCCCACAGTCTATACGTGAGTGACCCCCCCACAGTCTATAGGTGAGTGACCCCCCCCCCACAGCCTATAGGTGAGTGACCCCCCCCCCCACAGTCTATAGGTGAGTGACCCCCCACAGTCTATAGGTGAGTGACCCCCCCCCCCACAGCCTATAGGTGAGTGACCCCCCCCAGTCTATAGGTGAGTGACCCCCCCCGGTCTATACGTGAGTGACCCCCCACAGTCTATAGGTGAGTGACCCCCCCCAGTCTATACGTGAGTGACCCCCCACAGTCTATAGGTGAGTGACCCCCCCACAGTCTATAGGTGAGTGACCCCCCCCACAGTCTATAGGTGAGTGACCCCCCCCCCCACAGTCTATACGTGAGTGACCCCCCACAGTCTATAGGTGAGTGACCCCCCCCACAGTCTATAGGTGAGTGACCCCCCCACAGTCTATAGGTGAGTGACCCCCCCACAGTCGATAGGTGAGTGACCCCCCCACAGTCTATAGGTGAGTGACCCCCCCACAGTCTATAGGTGAGTGACCCCCCCAGTCTATAGGTGAGTGACCCCCCCCCCAGTCTATAGGTGAGTGACCCCCCCCACAGTCGATAGGTGAGTGACCCCCCCCACAGTCGATAGGTGAGTGACCCCCCCCCACAGTCTATAGGTGAGTGACCCCCCCCCCACAGTCTATAGGTGAGTGACCCCCCCCACAGTCTATACGTGAGTGACCCCCCCACAGTCTATACGTGAGTGACCCCCCCACAGTCTATAGGTGAGTGACCCCCCCACAGTCGATAGGTGAGTGACCCCCCCACAGTCTATAGGTGAGTGACCCCCCCACAGTCGATAGGTGAGTGACCCCCCCACAGTCTATAGGTGAGTGACCCCCCCCCACAGTCTATAGGTGAGTGACCCCCCCACAGTCTATACGTGAGTGACCCCCCACAGTCTATAGGTGAGTGACCCCCCCCCCACAGCCTATAGGTGAGTGACCCCCCCCCCCACAGTCTATAGGTGAGTGACCCCCCCCCCCCACAGCCTATAGGTGAGTGACCCCCCCCAGTCTATAGGTGAGTGACCCCCCCCCGGTCTATACGTGAGTGACCCCCCACAGTCTATAGGTGAGTGACCCCCCCCCAGTCTATACGTGAGTGACCCCCCACAGTCTATAGGTGAGTGACCCCCCCACAGTCTATAGGTGAGTGACCCCCCCCACAGTCTATAGGTGAGTGACCCCCCCCACAGTCTATAGGTGGGTGACCCCCCCCACAGTCTATAGGTGAGTGACCCCCCCCACAGTCGATACGTGAGTGACCCCCCCCACAGTCTATAGGTGAGTGACCCCCCCCACAGTCTATAGGTGAGTGACCCCCCCACAGTCTATAGGTGAGTGACCCCCCCACAGTCTATAGGTGAGTGACCCCCCCCACAGTCTATAGGTGAGTGACCCCCCCACAGTCTATAGGTGAGTGACCCCCCCACAGTCTATAGGTGAGTGACCCCCCCACAGTCTATAGGTGTGTGACCCCCCCACAGTCTATAGGTGAGTGACCCCCCCACAGTCTATAGGTGAGTGACCCCCCCCAGTCTATAGGTGAGTGACCCCCCCACAGTCTATAGGTGAGTGACCCCCAACAGCCTATAGGTGAGTGACCCCCCACAGTCTATAGGTGAGTGACCCCCCACAGTCTATAGGTGAGTGACCCCCCACAGTCTATAGGTGAGTGACCCCCCACAGTCTATAGGTGAGTGACCCCCCCCACAGTCTATAGGTGAGTGACCCCCCACAGTCTATAGGTGAGTGACCCCCCCACAGTCTATAGGTGAGTGACCCCCCCACAGTCTATAGGTGAGTGACCCCCCCACAGTCTATAGGTGAGTGACCCCCCCACAGTCTATAGGTGAGTGACCACCCCACAGTCTATAGGTGAGTGACCCCCCCCCAGTCTATAGGTGAGTGACCCCCCCACAGTCTATAGGTGAGTGACCCCCCCCCAGTCTATAGGTGAGTGACCCCCCCACAGTCTATAGGTGAGTGACCCCCCACAGTCTATAGGTGAGTGACCCCCCCACAGTCTATAGGTGAGTGACCCCCCCACAGCCTATAGGTGAGTGACCCCCCACAGTCTATAGGTGAGTGACCCCCCCCCAGTCTATAGGTGAGTGACCCCCCCACAGTCTATAGGTGAGTGACCCCCCACAGTCTATAGGTGAGTGACCCCCCCACAGTCTATAGGTGAGCGACCCCCCCACAGTCGATAGGTGAGTGACCCCCCCCCCACAGTCTATACGTGAGTGACCCCCCCAGTCTATACGTGAGTGACCCCCCACAGTCTATAGGTGAGTGACCCCCCCACAGTCTATAGGTGAGTGACCCCCCCCCACAGTCTATAGGTGAGTGACCCCCCCTACTGTCTATACTTGAGTGACCCCCCCCCACAGTCTATAGGTGAGTGACCCCCCCACAGTCTATAGGTGAGTGACCCCCCCCCACAGTCTATAGGTGAGTGACCCCCCCACAGTCTATAGGTGAGTGACCCCCCCACAGTCTATAGGTGAGTGACCCCCCCACAGTCTAAAGGTGAGTGACCCCCCCACAGTCTATAGGTGAGTGACCCCCCCACAGTCTAAAGGTGAGTGACCCCCCCACAGTCTATAGGTGAGTGACCCCCCCACAGTCTATAGGTGAGTGACCCCCCCACAGTCTAAAGGTGAGTGACCCCCCCACAGTCTATAGGTGAGTGACCCCCCCCACAGTCTATAGGTGAGTGACCCCCCCCACAGTCTATAGGTGAGTGACCCCCCCACAGTCTATAGGTGAGTGACCCCCCCACAGTCTATAGGTGAGTGACCCCCCCACAGTCTATAGGTGAGTGACCCCCCCACAGTCGATAGGTGAGTGACCCCCCCACAGTCGATAGGTGAGTGACCCCCCCACAGTCTATAGGTGAGTGACCCCCCCACAGTCTATAGGTGAGTGACCCCCTCACAGTCTATAGGTGAGTGACCCCCCAACAGTCGATAGGTGAGTGACTCCCCCCAGTCTATAGGTGAGTGACCCCCCCACTGTCTATAGGTGAGTGACCCCCCCCCCACAGTCTATAGGTGAGTGACCCCCCCATTGTCTATAGGTGAGTGACCCCCCCCCACAGTCTAAAGGTGAGTGACCCCCCCCACAGTCTAAAGGTGAGTGACCCCCCCACAGTCTATAGGTGAGTGACCCCCCCCACAGTCTAAAGGTGAGTGACCCCCCCCACAGTCTATAGGTGAGAGACCCCCCCCACAGTCTATAGGTGAGTGACCCCCCACAGTCTTTTGGTGAGTGACCCCCCCCCAGTCTTTTGGTGAGTGACCCCCCCACAGTCTATAGGTGAGTGACCCCCCCCAGTCTTTTGGTGAGTGACCCCCCCCAGTCTTTTGGTGAGTGACCCCCCCACAGTCTATAGGTGAGTGACCCCCCCCAGTCTTTTGGTGAGTGACCCCCCCCAGTCTTTTGGTGAGTGACCCCCCCACAGTCTATAGGTGAGTGACCCCCCCCAGTCTTTTGGTGAGTGACCCCCCCCCAGTCTTTTGGTGAGTGACCCCCCCACAGTCTATAGGTGAGTGACCCCCCCCAGTCTTTTGGTGAGTGACCCCCCCCAGTCTTTTGGTGAGTGACCCCCCCACAGTCTATAGCTGAGTGACCCCCCCCACAGTCTAAAGGTGAGTGACCCCCCCACAGTCTATAGGTGAGTGACCCCCCCACAGTCTATAGGTGAGTGACCCCCCCACAGTCTAAAGGTGAGTGACCCCCCCCACAGTCTATACGTGAGAGACCCCCCCCCCAGTCTATAGGTGAGTGACCCCCCCCCACAGTCTATAGGTGAGTGACCCCCCCCCACAGTCTATACGTGAGAGACCCCCCCCCCAGTCTATAGGTGAGTGACCCCCCCCACAGTCTATAGGTGAGTGACCCCCCCACAGTCTATACGTGAGTGACCCCCCCAGTCTATACGTGAGTGACCCCCCCCCACAGTCTCTAGGTGAGTGACCCCCCCACAGTCTATAGGTGAGTGACCCCCCACAGTCTATAGGTGAGTGACCCCCCCCACAGTCTTTTGGTGAGTGACCCCCCCCCAGTCTTTTGGTGAGTGACCCCCCACAGTCTATAGGTGAGTGACCCCCCCACAGTCTATAGGTGAGTGACCCCCCCCCCCACAGTCTAAAGGTGAGTGACCCCCCCACAGTCTATAGGTGAGTGACCCCCCCCCACAGTCTATAGGTGAGTGACCCCCCCACAGTCGATAGGTGAGTGACCCCCCCCACAGTCTATAGGTGAGTGACCCCCCCCACAGTCTATAGGTGAGTGACCCCCCCACAGTCGATAGGTGAGTGACCCCCCCACAGTCTATAGGTGAGTGACCCCCCCCACAGTCGATAGGTGAGTGACCCCCCCCAGTCTATAGGTGAGTGACCCCCCCACTGTCTATAGGTGAGTGACCCCCCCCCCACAGTCTATAGGTGAGTGACCCCCCCACTGTCTATAGGTGAGTGACCCCCCCCACAGTCTAAAGGTGAGTGACCCCCCCACAGTCTATAGGTGAGTGACCCCCCCCACAGTCTATAGGTGAGTGACCCCCCCACTGTCTATAGGTGAGTGACCCCCCCCACAGTCTAAAGGTGAGTGACCCCCCCACAGTCTATAGGTGAGTGACCCCCCCCACAGTCTATAGGTGAGTGACCCCCCCACTGTCTATAGGTGAGTGACCCCCCCCACAGTCTAAAGGTGAGTGACCCCCCCACAGTCTATAGGTGAGTGACCCCCCACAGTCTAAAGGTGAGTGACCCCCCCCACAGTCTATAGGTGAGAGACCCCCCCCACAGTCTATAGGTGAGTGACCCCCCCAGTCTATAGGTGAGTGACCCCCCCACAGTCTATAGGTGAGTGACCCCCCCACAGTCTATAGGTGAGTGACCCCCCCCAGTCTTTTGGTGAGTGACCCCCCCACAGTCTATAGGTGAGTGACCCCCCCCAGTCTTTTGGTGAGTGACCCCCCCACAGTCTAAAGGTGAGTGACCCCCCCACAGTCTAAAGGTGAGTGACCCCCCCCACAGTCTAAAGGTGAGTGACCCCCCCCACAGTCTATACGTGAGAGACCCCCCCCCACAGTCTATAGGTGAGTGACCCCCCCCCCCCCCCAGTCTATAGGTGAGTGACCCCCCCACAGTCTATAGGTGAGTGACCCCCCCCCCAGTCTTTTGGTGAGTGACCCCCCCCCACAGTCTTTAGGTGAGTGACCCCCCCACAGTCTATAGGTGAGTGACCCCCCCACAGTCTATAGGTGAGTGACCCCCCCACAGTCTATAGGTGAGTGACCCCCCCCCCCAGTCTTTTGGTGAGTGACCCCCCCCAGTCTTTTGGTGAGTGACCCCCCCCAGTCTTTTGGTGAGTGACCCCCCCCCAGTCTTTTGGTGAGTGACCCCCCCCACAGTCTTTTGGTGAGTGATCCCCCCCAGTCTTTTGGTGAGTGACCCCCCCCCACAGTCTATAGGTGAGTGACCCCCCCCCAGTCTTTTGGTGAGTGACCCCCCCCCAGTCTTTTGGTGAGTGACCCCCCCCAGTCTTTTGGTGAGTGACCCCCCCCCACAGTCTATAGGTGAGTGACCCCCCCCCAGTCTTTTGGTGAGTGACCCCCCCCAGTCTTTTGGTGAGTGACCCCCCCACAGTCTATAGGTGAGTGACCCCCCCCCAGTCTTTTGGTGAGTGACCCCCCCCACAGTCTATAGGTGAGTGACCCCCCCCCAGTCTATAGGTGAGTGACCCCCCCCCAGTCTTTTGGTGAGTGACCCCCCCCACAGTCTATAGGTGAGTGACCCCCCCCCAGTCTTTTGGTGAGTGACCCCCCCCACAGTCTATAGGTGAGTGACCCCCCCCACAGTCTAAAGGTGAGTGACCCCCCCACAGTCTATAGGTGAGTGACCCCCCCCACAGTCTAAAGGTGAGTGACCCCCCCCACAGTCCATAGGTGAGTGACCCCCCCCACAGTCTATAGGTGAGTGACCCCCCCCCCACAGTCTATAGGTGAGTGACCCCCCCCCCACAGTCTATAGGTGAGTGACCCCCCCCACAGTCTATAGGTGAGTGACCCCCCCACAGTCTATAGGTGAGTGACCCCCCCACAGTCTATAGGTGAGTGACCCCCCCCACAGTCTATAGTTGAGTGACCCCCCCCACAGTCTATAGGTGAGTGACCCCCCCACAGTCTATAGGTGAGTGACCCCCCCACTGTCTATAGTTGAGTGACCCCCCCCCACAGTCTGTAGGTGAGTGACCCCCCCCCACAGTCTATAGGTGAGTGACCCCCCCCACAGTCTATAGGTGAGTGACCCCCCCCCACAGTCTATAGGTGAGTGACCCCCCCACAGTCTATAGGTGAGTGACCCCCCCCCCAGTCTTTTGGTGAGTGACCCCCCCCCAGTCTTTTGGTGAGTGACCCCCCCCAGTCTTTTGGTGAGTGACCCCCCCCACAGTCTATAGGTGAGTGACCCCCCCCAGTCTTTTGGTGAGTGACCCCCCCCACAGTCTATAGGTGAGTGACCCCCCCCACAGTCTTTTGGTGAGTGACCCCCCCCACAGTCTATAGGTGAGTGACCCCCCCCCAGTCTTTTGGTGAGTGACCCCCCCACAGTCTATAGGTGAGTGACCCCCCCCACAGTCTATAGGTGAGTGACCCCCCCCACAGTCTAAAGGTGAGTGACCCCCCCACAGTCTATAGGTGAGTGACCCCCCCCACAGTCTATAGGTGAGTGACCCCCCCACAGTCTATAGGTGAGTGACCCCCCCCCACAGTCTATAGTTGAGTGACCCCCCCACAGTCTATAGGTGAGTGACCCCCCCACAGTCTATAGGTGAGTGACCCCCCCACAGTCTATAGTTGAGTGACCCCCCCCCCACAGTCTGTAGGTGAGTGACCCCCCCCCACAGTCTATAGGTGAGTGACCCCCCCCACAGTCTATAGGTGAGTGACCCCCCCCACAGTCTATAGGTGAGTGACCCCCCCACAGTCTATAGGTGAGTGACCCCCCCCACAGTCGAAAGGTGAGTGACCCCCCCCACAGTCTATAGGTGAGTGACCCCCCCACAGTCTATAGGTGAGTGACCCCCCCACAGTCTATAGGTGAGTGACCCCCCCCACAGTCTATAGGTGAGTGACCCCCCCACAGTCTATAGGTGAGTGACCCCCCCACAGTCTATAGGTGAGTGACCCCCCCACAGTCTATAGGTGAGTGACCCCCCCCACAGTCTATACGTGAGTGACCCCCCCCCCCACAGTCTATACGTGAGTGACCCCCCCCCCACAGTCTATACGTGAGTGACCCCCCCCCACAGTCTATAGGTGAGTGACCCCCCACAGTCTGTGGGCGAGTGGTTCACCCTCTTCCCCCCACCCCCCCTCCCCCCCGATAAAATCTGATTGTGAGTTGCTCCGTTGTAACTGAGCTCGAAGGGACATTCGGTCCTGGGATCAGTCTGTGCCCTTTAATTGGGTGTCTGATCTGTGCCAGGGCAGGATTTGGGCTGGGGGTTGCCCCTGAGACTGATGGGTGGTGAGAGCTGGGGGCCGCTGGACCCGTGTGTGTGCCTGGATGTTGGGTGAACAGGACTGTGCTCACTGGTGACCCCTCCCCGGGCAGAGACTCACTGTTGAGGGTGAGGTACCGGGGCACTGAACACCCAGACGGGTAACCCCACCAAGGGTCAGCCTCCCCGACTGGCTACGATACACTCCCGGTAAGCCACACTTCCTTACCCATTAATGCTAACCTAACTGGTTCAGCTCTTGCTCCACCACCTGTACCATCCCTGTGTTCTAGTGCTGTTATACTATCTATGATTGACACTCCCACTCCTCATCCTCTTTTTCATGCTCAATCCCTACCTGAGTATTTTGTAACCAAGGATGGCTTGCAGTCCTGCTCCAGCCTGAGCCAGGTTTCTGTCACCGCCGTTATACTAAAACCACACAGAGCAAGTTGTGCCTCTGCTCACCAATGGAGGCATTTTATCCGATGGGTTTAAATTGATGTTTCAGATGGGCATTGACGTCCTGTACAACAGGGTGTGTCTGTGTGCATATACAGTCACACTTCAGGTCCTGTATAACAGGTTGTGTGTGTATATATACAATCACATGCAGGTTCTGTATCTCAGGGTGTGTCTGTATGTATATACAGTCACACTGCATGTCCTGTATCACAGGTTATATCTATGTGTATACACAGTCACACTGAAGTGTCTGTGTGTATATATAGTCACACTGCAGGTCCTGTATAACAGGGTGTACCTGAGAGAATATACAGACACACTGCAGGTCTTGTATCACAGGGTGTGTCTGTGCATATATAGATTCACACTGCAGGTCCCGTACTAAAGGTTGTGTCTGTGTGTATGTACAGTCACACTGTAGGTCTTGTACTACAGGTTGCGCCTGTGTGTATATATAGTCACCCTGCAACTCCTGTATCACTGCTTGTGTGTGTGTGTACAGTCACACTGCAGATCCTGTATCATCGGGTGTGTCTGTATCTTCATTCCCACCGCAGTTCCTGTATCACAGGTTGTGAGAGCATGTATAATAGTCACACTGCAGGTCCTGTACTATTGGTTGTGTCTTTGTGTATACACAATCAAACTGCAGGTCCTGTATGACTGGGTTGCCTGAGTGTATATACAGCCACACTGCAGGTCCTGTATCACAATTTGTGTCTTTGTGTATATACAGTCACACTGCATGTCCGATATTACAGGTTGTGTTTGTCTGTATATACAGTCACACTGCAGGTCCTGTATGACAGGGTTTGTCTGTGTGTATATACAGTCACACTGAAGGTCCTGTATCACAGGTTGTGTGAGTGTTACTATACAGTCACACTGCAGTTCCTGTATCACAGGTTGTGTCCATGTGTACATACAGTCACACTGCAGTTCCTGTATCACAGGCTGTGTGTGTGTATATACAGTAACACTGCAGGTCCTGTATCTCAAGTTTTGTGAGTGTTTATATACAATCACACTGTAGGCCCTGTACTACAGGTTGTGTCTGTGTCTATATACAGCCACACTGCAGGTCCTGTATCACAATTTGTGTCTTTGTGTATATACAGTCACACTGCATGTCCGATATTACAGGTTGTGTTTGTCTGTATATACAGTCACACTGCAGGTCCTGTATGACAGGGTTTGTCTGTGTGTATATACAGTCACACTGAAGGTCCTGTATCACAGGTTGTGTGAGTGTTACTATACAGTCACACTGCAGTTCCTGTATCACAGGTTGTGTCCATGTGTACATACAGTCACACTGCAGTTCCTGTATCACAGGCTGTGTGTGTGTATATACAGTAACACTGCAGGTCCTGTATCTCAAGTTTTGTGAGTGTTTATATACAATCACACTGTAGGCCCTGTACTACAGGTTGTGTCTGTGTCTATATACAGTCACACTGCAGGTCCTGTATCACGTTGTGTCTGTGTTTATACAGGCATACTGCAGGTCCTGTACTACAGTTTGTGTGTGTTTGTATATATACAGTCTCACTGCAGGTCCTGTATCATAGGGTATGTCTGTGTGTATAATGGTCACACAGCAGGTCATACACCACAGGGTATGTCTTTGTGTATAGACAGTCACATTGCAGGCCCTGCCTCACAGGTTGTCTGCATTTGTATCTACAGTCACACGGGCAGGTCCTGCACTACAGGTTGTGTCTGTGTGTATGTACACGGCAGGTCTTGTATCACGGGGTGCATCTGTGTATATACACAGTCACAATACAGGTCCTGTACCACAGGGTGTGTCTGAGTGTATATTCAGTCACACTGCAGGTGCTGTATCACAGATTGTGTCTGTATGTATGTATAGTCACACTGCAGGTCCTCCCACAGGGTGTGTCTGTGTGTATATTCAGTCACACTGGGGTTCTGTATCACAGGGATGTGTGTGTGTGTGTGTGTGTGTGTGTGTGTGTGTATGTATACATACAGCCTCACTGCAGGTCCTGTAACACAGGGTGCCTGTCTGTATATACAGACACACTACAGGTCCTGTAGCACAGGTTGTGTCTGTCTGTATATACAGATACACTACAGGTCTTGTATCACAGGTTGTGTCTGTGTGTGTGTATATAGTCACCCTGCAACTCCTGTATCACCACTTGTGTATGTGTGTATTCAGTCACACTGTAGATCCTGTATCATAGGATGTGTCTGTGTATATACTGTCACACTGCAGGTCCTGTATCACAGGGTGCTTCTCTGTATATACAGTCACACTGCAGTTCCTGTATGACAGGGTGTGTTTGTGTGTATATACAGTCACGCTGCAGTTCCTGTATGACAGGATGTGTCTGTGTGAATATACAGTCACACTGCAATTCCTGTATCACAGGCTGTATGTGTATATACAGTCACACTGCAGTTCTTGTACTACAGGTTGTGTCTTTGTGTGTATATACAGTCACACGGCAGGTCGTACATCACAGGGTGTGTCTGTGTGTTTGTACAGTAACACTGCAGGTCCTGTATCGAGGATATCTCTGTATATACAGTCACACCGCAGGTCCAGTATCTCAAGTTTTGTGAGTGTTTACATATAATCACACTGTAGGCCCTGTACTACAGGTTGTGTCTTTGGCTATATACAGTCACACTGCAGGTCCTGTATCACAGGGTGTGTCTTTGTGTATAGACGGTCACACTGCAGGTCCTGTATCACAGGTTGTCTGGGTATATATACAGTCACACTGCAGGTCCTGTATCACAGAGTGGCTGGGTATATATACAGTCACACTGCAGGTCCTGTATCACGGTGTCTGGGTATATATACAGTCACACTGCAGGTCCTGTATCACAGGTTGTCTGGGTATATATACAGTCACACTGCAGGTCCTGTATCACAGGGTGGCTGGGTATATATACAGTCACTATATCTACAGGTGGTTGTTATCAATCGAGGTTTGCTTCTAACTGTGGCTCCCTTTCTGTTTCTGTAGGTTACCAGGCAACTATCAGTGCGCCCCACATGGTAAGTGATGAGTGAATCCTCAGTGTATCCTGCTCTGTGCACTTTGTACCATGCTGTTACAGCTCAGGCCCAGATTCTGGCGTGTAATGAGAGACGCCCCATTGCCTAACTGTGTCGTCCTATTAGAGATGCGTGGTATCCACGGAGAACAATTGCTATGGGAAACAGGCCACGGGATGGCGACAGTGTGTGAGGCTCCTCGGATATTCTGACTGAACAAGGGGACTGGGCTTTGTGGTGGGGGACACAGGGCTGGGGAGCTGCCGAATGGTCAGGGGTCAAGCTGATAAAGTGTCCTCTCCACCTGCCTGCTAGGAACACACCAGGTATTTCACCTCACCTCTGCTGCCTGTGCAGGAGCAGAATGGATGCAGGGAGTCCAAAAATTGTCCTTGGTCACGCAGGTAAATCCAGCACTCCCCGGGCTTGCAGCATTGACACGGACTCGAGTAGAGCTGAAACCTAATTCTCGGGCCCCTTTGAGTGTGGATCCCTGCTGCCCACAACTGCCTGTTTTTGGTTCAGTTCTGAGACACGTTTCATGTCATTTAGGGATCCAGTATCTGAGTAATTTGAGATACAACATGCGGTAAGTGTAACAGGCTCAGGAGGAACAGGTGACTTTGGACCTATGGTTCCCAAAGCTCTCCCCCACTGGGGGTTTCCCTCACCTCATGTCTGGGTCTGTTGTAGACTCATTGATAGAGATTGATTGGTCAACAACTCCATTATCATTGTATCATAGAAGGCGAACTAGATGTGCCTGGGTCTTTTTTCATCTAACAGTTCCTATTGGCTCAATACCGCTCCGTAATATGTAATAATATTGAACAAAATCCCTGACACAATTTCCTGGCACATTCTTGTGACAGAAACATAGAAAATAGGAGCAGGAGTAGGCCATTCAACCCTTCGAGCCTGCTCCACCATTCAATATGATCATGGCTGATCCTCTATCTCAATACCATATTCCCGCTCTCTCCCCATACCCCTTGATGCCTTTTGTGTCTAGAAATCTATCTAGCTCCTTCTTAAATATATTCAGTGACTTGGCCTCCACAGCCTTCTGTGGTAGAGAATTCCACAGGTTCACCACCCTCTGAGTGAAGAAATTTCTCCTCATCTCAGTCCTAAATGTCCTACTCCGTATCCTGAGACTGTGACCCCTCGTTCTAGACCCCCCAGCCAGGGGAAACATCCTCCCTGCATCCAGTCTGTCGAGCCCTGTCAGAATTTTATATTTTTCAATGAGATCCCCTCTCATTCTTCTAAACTCGAATGAATACAGGTCGAGTCGACCCTATCTCTCCTCATACGACAGTCCTGCTATCCCAGGAATCAGTATGGTGAACCTTCGCTGCACTCCCTCTATGGCAAGTATATCCTTTCTTAGGTAAGGAGACCAAAACTGCACACAATACTCCAGGTGTGGTCTCACCAAGACCCTGTATAACTGCAGTAAGATATCCTTGCTCTGTACTCAAATCCTCTTGCAATGAAGGCCAACATACCATTTGCCTTCCTAACTGCTTGCTGCACCTTCATGTTTGCTTTCAGTGACTGGTGTACAAGGACACCCAGGTCCCTTTGTACATCAACATTCCCCAATCTATCACCATTTAAATAATACTCTGCCTTTCTGTTTTTCCTTCCGAAGTGGATAACTTCACATTTATCCACATTATACTGCATCTTCCATGTATTTGCCCACTCACTCAACTTGTCTAAATCACCTTGAAGCCTCTTTGCATCCTCCTCACAACTCACGATCCCACCTAGTTTTGTGTCATCGGCAAACTTGGAAATATTACGTTTGGTTCCCTCATCCAAATCGTTGATATATATTGTGAATAGCTGGGGCCCAAGCACTGATCCCTGCAGTACCCCACTGATCCCTGCAGT
Organism: Heptranchias perlo; assembly: GCF_035084215.1. Lineage (NCBI taxonomy): Eukaryota > Metazoa > Chordata > Chondrichthyes > Hexanchiformes > Hexanchidae > Heptranchias > Heptranchias perlo. The sequence goes on along the minus strand of NC_090334.1, from coordinate 4,849,372 downwards.
ACCCCACTAGTCACTGCCTGCCACCCCAAAAAAGACCCATTTATTCTTACTCTCTGTTTTATTCTTACTTTCTGTTTCCTGTCTGTTAACCAGTTTTCAATCCATGCCAGTATATTACCCCCAATCCCATGTGCTTTAATTTTGCACACTAACCTCTTATGTGGGACTTTAACAAAGGCCTTCTGAAAATCCAAATAAACCACATCCACTGTTTCTCCCTTATCCATTCTACCAGTTACATCCTCAAAAAACTCCAGTAGGTTTGTCAAACATGATTTCCCTTTCATAAATCCATGTTGACTTTGTCTAATCCCGTTGATATTTTCTAAGTGTCCTGTTATCACATCCTTTATAATAGACTCTAGCATTTTCCCGACTACTAATGTTAGGTTAACCGGTCTGTAGTTCCCTGTTTTCTCTCCCTCCTTTTTTAAATAGTGGGGTTACATTTGCTACCCTCCAATCTGCAGGAACTGTTCCATAATCTATAGAATTTTGGAAGATGACAATTAATGCATCCACTATTTCCATGGCTACCTCTTTTAGTACTCTGGGATGCAGAGTATCAGGTCCTGGGGATTTATCCGCTTTCAGTCCCATTAATTTCTCCAGCACTATTTTTTTTACTAATACTAATTTCCTTTAATTCCTCCTTCTCACTAGTGCCTCGGTTCCCTAGCATTTCTGGGAAGTTATTTGAGTTCTCTTCCGTGAAGACAGAACCAAAGTATTTGTTTAATTGCTCTGCCATTTCCCTGATCCCCATTATAAATTCTCCCGTTTCTGACTGCAAGGGACCTACATTTGTCTTCACTAATCTTTTTCTTTTTACATACTTGTAGAAGCTTTTACAGTCCACGTTTATGTTCCTTGCAAGTTTACTCTCACACTCTATTTTTCCCCTCTTAATCAATCTCTTGGTCCTTTTTTGCTGAATTCTAAACTGCTCCCAATCCTCAGGTTTGCTACTTTTTCTGGCAACTTTATGTGACTCCTCTTTGGATCTAATACTATCCTTAATTTCTTTTGTTAACCATAGTTGGGCCGCATTTCCTTTTGTGTTTTTGTGCCAGAAAGGAATGTATAACTGTTGCAATTCATGCATTCGTTCCTGAAATGTTAGCCGTTGCCTATCCACCATCATGCCTTTTTATGAAGCTCCCCAATCTATCATAGCCAACTCACTCCTCATACCTTCGTAGTTTCCTTTGTTTAGATTTCGGACCCTAGTTTCGGATTGGACTTCACTTTCCATCTTAATGAAGAATTCAATCATGTTATGGTCACTCTTCCCTAAAGGACCCTGCACAACAAGATTATTAATTAACCCCTTCTCATTGCACAATACCCAATCAAGGATAGCCTGTTCCCTGGTTGGCTCCTCAACGTACTGGTCTAAAAAACCATCTCGTACACACTCCAGGAATTCATCCTCCACAGTATTATTGCTAATTTGGTTTGGCCAGTCTATAAGTAGATTAAAGTCACCCGTGATTACTGTAGTACCCTTGTTACATGCATCTCTAATTTCCTGTTTGATGCCACATTACCACTACTGTTTGGAGGCCTATAGACAACTCCCACCAGTGTTTTCTGCCCCTTGGTGCTTAACTCCACCCAGACTGATTCTACAGCTTGATTTTCTGAGCCAATATCCTTTCTCACTATTGCTCTGATTTCATCTTTTACTAACAATGCCACCCCACCTCCTTTTCCTTTTTGCCTGTCCTTCCTAAATATCGAATACCCTTGGATATTCAGCTCCCAGCCTTGGTCACCCAGCAGCCGTGGCTCCGTAATTGCTATTATATCATATCCGTTTACATCTATTTGCGCTGTTAATTCGTCTACCTTATTACGAATGCTTTGTGCATTCAGATACAGTGCCTTTAGATTTGCCTTTTCAACATTTTTAGACATCTTAACATTTTTTCTTACCCGGACCCTATTTGTTGTCTTTTGTTTGTACGCTCTGTCCCTTCCTGACCCAATCTGGTTATCCTTACCCCAATCACTTTCCTGCACTGCTTCCTTGTCTTTTCTCTTTAGCATTCTAGATTTCTCTCCACCGCGACCTTCCCCCCCACCCCCCCCACTTATTTAGTTTAAAGCCCTATCTACCTCCCTAGTTATTTGATTCGCTAGAACTCTGGTCCCAGCACGGTTCAGGTGTAGTCCGTCCCAACGGAACAGCTCTCTCTTTCCCCAGGACTGGTGCCAGTGCCCCATGAATTGAAACCCACTTCTCTCACACCAATCTTTAAGACACACATTCATCTCCCACACCAATCTTTGACCCAATGCTAATTTGTTCGTGGCTCAGGTAATAATCCAGAGATTATTATCTTTGTGGTTCTGCTTTTTAATTTAGTCCCTAGCTGCTCATAATCTCTCAGCAGAACCTTTTTCTTAGTCCTACCTATGTCGTTGGTACCTACGTGGACCACGACAACTGGATCTTCACCCTCCCACTCCAAGTTCTTCTTCAGCCCAGAGGAGATGTCCTTAACCCTGGCATCGGGCAGGCAACACAGCCTTTGGGACTCGTGCTCCTGGCTGCAGAGAACAGTGTCTATCCCCCTAACTATACTGTCGCCTACTACAACCACCTTCCTTTTTACTCCCCCCACTAGAACGGGTTACTGTACCACGGTGCGATGGTCAGTTTGCTTGTCCTCCCCGCAGTCCCTGCACTTGTCCACAAGGGTTGCAAGAACCTCAAATCTATTGGACAAGTGCAGGGACTGAGACTCCTGCAGTACGACCTCCTGGATCCCCGTACCTGCCTCACTACCTCCTGGATCCCCGTACCTGCCTCACTACCTCCTGGATCCCCGTACCTGCCTCACTCACAGTCACACCCTCCTGTCCCTGACCACGTGTCAATTCTAAAGTATCTAATCTAAGGGGTGTGGCTGCCTCCTGGAGCAAATGGTCCAGGTCGCTTTCTCCCTCCCTGATTTCTTGTAATGTACGCAGCTCGGACTCCAGCTCCTCAACTCGGATCTGAAGTTCCTCGAGCCGCAGACACTGACTGCAGATGGAGTCACCCTGGAGAAAAATGTCCACAAGCTCCCACATATTGCAGCAGCAACACATCTCCTGTTCTCCCATTATTTTATTTAATTAATCAATTTAGTGTTAATCAAATTATTTACCTTGTTTAATTAGATTAATTAAATTAAGTTTAGTTTTTAAAATTTAGTTACATGCTATATGTTAACTTAAAACTTAGCCCTCAGTCACTACCAATCACTTACCTGCCTCACCTGTGACGCCACACTGCAGTTTTCTCTTGTTGCAGGTCTGCTGCTTTTATCCCTGTTCTCGGACTTCTGCTGCTCAGGTCCACCGTCGCTCTGCGGAAAAAGTTAGGAAAAGCAGCACCTCCTTCCCCCACTTCACCGAACTCCCACACTCACCAAACTCTCAAGCTGTTCACTCTGTGCCCGCTGCACTCAGGGCTGGTTGCACTCACAGGCCCCTGTATTTCTGCTGTTTGTGACTGAGATGAATCAGCCCTGCTCTGCTACTGTTTCAGGGACCAGTTTAATCTAGCTAACCAATAACTAACTACAGCAGCTCTGCAGTAGGAGAGCTTGCTTGTTTGTCTCTGCTTAAGTCTGACAGAAACTTAAACATTTAAAGTTTAAATTTGAACTTAAACAGTTGATAGCAATTTACACCAGATTTTAAAAGAGATTAACCCTTAAACACCCACACTTACCAAACCCTCAAGCCATTCACTCTGTGCCTGCTGCACTCAGTCAGGCAGCCAGTGACGGTAAAGTCCATGGTATGGTTGGTCTGGATATTCCCTGAGTATTTCCTGGTTGTTTTGGTTCAGGATGAGAATCTCCAGGCCGGGGAAATCGGCAGGCACCTGAGCCATTTGGCCACGAGCTGTGGAAGCAGGAATTGGCACACCTGCCTCTCACTGACCGAGGACAACAGCTCGTCTCTATCGAGCCTTGGGTTATTACAGGAGTTACCGCGCTGCCGCCCCGTGGGGACCGCGCCGCCGCCGCCCCGTGGGGACCGCGCCGCCGCCGCCCCGTGGGGACCGCGCTGCTGCCCCGTGGGGACCGCGCCGCCGCCGCCCCGTGGGGACCGCGCCGCCGCCGCCCCGTGGGGACCGCGCCGCCGCCGCCCCGTGGGGACCGCGCCGCCGCCGCCCCGTGGGGACCGCGCCGCCGCCGCCCCGTGGGGACCGCGCCGCCGCCGCCCCGTGGGGACCGCGCTGCTGCAGCCGCCCCGTGGGGACCGCGCTGCCGCCGCCCCGTGGGGACCGCGCCGCCGCCCCGTGGGGACCGCGCTGCTGCAGCCGCCCCGTGGGGACCGCGCTGCCGCCGCCCCGTGGGGACCGCGCTGCTGCAGCCGCCCCGTGGGGACCGCGCTGCCGCCGCCCCGTGGGGAGGATGCCTTGGAGTGAAGATGAGGGCAATCCTCAGACCCCTTGATGGAGCACAGCATCCACTTCACCAGAATGGCTGAGAATCACACTGTTCCACCACTCACCCCAGATGCCATGATGTATCTGCACTTTGGGTTTTTCTTATTTTCAACCTCTTCCTGTCAGTCTTGGTGACTTACTTTACCCTTAGATGGGCACATCCCTTTAAATTTCATCTACACTGTGATTTACCTCTTCTCTGCAGAAAGCCAAACCAAATAGGTAGAGAGTAAAGCTCCCTCTACACTGTCCCATCAAACATTCCCAGGGCAGGTACAGCACGGGTTAGATACAGAGTAAAGCTCCCTCTACACTGTCCCATCAAACACTCCCAGGGCAGGTACAGTACGGGTTAGATACAGAGTAAAGCTCCCTCTACACTGTCCCATCAAACACTCCCAGGGCAGGTACAGCACGGGTTAGATACAGAGTAAAGCTCCCTCTACACTGTCCCATCAAACACTCCCAGGGCAGGTACAGCACGGGTTAGATACAGAGTAAAGCTCCCTCTACACTGTCCCATCAAACATTCCCAGGGCAGGTACAGCACGGGTTAGATACAGAGTAAAGCTCCCTCTACACTGTCCCATCAAACACTCCCAGGGCAGGTACAGCACGGGTTAGATACAGAGTAAAGCTCCCTCTACACTGTCCCATCAAACACTCCCAGGGCAGGTACATCACGGGTTAGATAGAGTAAAGCTCCCTCTGCACTGTCCCATCAAACACTCCCAGGGCAGGTACAGCATGGGTTAGATACAGAGTAAAGCTCCCTCTACACTGTCCCATCAAACATTCCCAGGGCAGGTACAGCACGGGTTAGATACAGAGTAAAGCTCCCTCTACACTGTCCCATCAAACATTCCCAGGGCAGGTACAGCACGGGTTAGATACAGAGTAAAGCTAAGTAAAGAAATCAAGGATAGTATCCGACTAAAAACAAGGACATATAAGGTAGCCAAACTTAGTGGGAGGATAGAAGATTGGGAATTCTTCAAAAGACAGCAAAAAGTAACTAAAGGATTGATTAAGAAAGGGAAGTTAGATTATGAAAAGAAATTAGCAAAAAATATAAAAACAGATAGCAAGAGTTTCTATAGTTATATAAAAAGAAAAAGGGTGGCTAAGGCAAACATAGGTCCCTTAGAGGATGAGACCGGGAAATTAATGGTGGGAAACATGGAGATGGCAAAAATGCTGAACAAATATTTTGTTTCAGTCTTTACAGTAGAGGACACTAAGAATATCCCAACACTGGACAAACAGGGGACTCTCGGGGGGGAGGAGCTAAATACGATTAAAATCACTCAGGAGATGGTACTCAGTAAAATAATGGGACTCAAGGCGGATAAATCCCCTGGACCTGATGGCTTCCATCCTAGGGTCTTGAGGGAAGTGGCAGTAGGGATTGTGGATGCTTTGGTGATAGTTTTCCAAAATTCCCTGGACTCAGGAGAGGTCCCGGCAGATTGGAAAACTGCTAATGTAACACCGTTATTTAAAAAGGGTAGTAGGCAGAAGGCTGGAAATTATAGGCCAGTTAGCTTAACATCTGTGGTGGGTAAAATTTTGGAGTCTATTATTAAGGAGACAGTAACGGAACATAAGCATAATTTAATAGGACAAAGTCAGCATGGCTTTATGAAGGGGAAGTCATGTCTGACAAATTTGCTTGAGTTCTTCGAGGATATAACGTATAGGGTGGATAAAGGGGAACCAGTGGACATAGTGTATTTAGACTTCCAGAAGGCATTCGACAAGGTGCCACATAAAAGATTATTACTTAAGATAAAAAATCACGGGATTGGGGGTAATATTCTGGCATGGGTGGAGGATTGGTTATCGAACAGGAAGCAGAGAGTTGGGATAAATGGTTCATTTTCGGACTGGCAACCAGTAACCAGTGGTGTTCCACAGGGGTCGGTGCTGGGTCCCCAACTCTTTACAATCTATATTAACGATTTGGAGGAGGGGACCGAGTGCAACATATCAAAATTTGCAGATGATACAAAGATGGGAGGGAAAGTAGAGAGTGAGGAGGACATAAAAAACCTGCAAGGGGATATAGACAGGCTGGGTGAGTGGGCGGAGATTTGGCAGATGCAATATAATATTGGAAAATGTGAGGTTATGCACTTTGGCAGGAAAAATCAGAGAGCAAGTTATTTTCTTAATGGCGAGAGACTGGAAAGTACTGCAGTACAAAGGGATCTGGGGGTCCTAGTGCAAGAAAATCAAAAAGTTGGTATGCAGGTGCAGCAGGTGATCAAGAAAGCCAACGGAATGTTAGCTTTTATTGCTAGGGGGATAGAATATAAAAACATGGAGGTATTGCTGCAGTTATATAAGGTATTGGTGAGACCGCACCTGGAATACTGCATACAGTTTTGGTCTCCATACTTAAGAAAAGACATACTTGCTCTCGAGGCAGTACAAAGAAGGTTCACTCGGTTAATCCCGGGGATGAGGGGGCGGACATATGAGGAGAGGTTGAGTAGATTGGGACTCTACTCATTGGAGTTCAGAAGAATGAGAGGCGATCTTATTGAAACATATAAGATTGTGAAGGGTCTTGATCGGGTGGATGCAGTAAGGATGTTCCCAAAGATGGGTGAAACTAGAACTAGGGGGCATAATCTTAGAATAAGGGGCTGCTCTTTCAAAACTGAGATGAGGAGAAACTTCTTCACTCAGAGGGTGGTAGGTCTGTGGAATTTGCTGCCCCAGGAAGCTGTGGAAGCTACATCATTAAATAAATTTAAAACAGAAATAGACAGTTTCCTAGAAGTAAAGGGAATTAGGGGTTATGGGGAGCGGGCAGGAAATTGGACATGAAGCTGAGTTCGGATCGGTCAATGCCCTGTGGGTGGCGGAGAGGGCCCAGGGGCTGTGTGGCCGGGTCCTGCTCCGACTTCTTGTGTTCTTTAGATTTGTGGTTGGGATCAGATCAGCCATGATCTTATTGAATGGCGGAGCAGGCTCGAGGGGCCGATTGGCCTACTCCTGCTCCAATTTCTTATGTTCTTATGTTCTTATGTACACTGTCCCGTCAAACACTCCCAGGGCAGGTACAGCACGGGTTAGATACAGAGTAAAGCTCCCTCTACACTGTCCCATCAAACACTCCCAGGGCAGGTACAGCACGGGTTAGATACAGAGTAAAGCTCCCTCTACACTGTCCCATCAAACATTCCCAGGGCAGGTACAGCACGGGTTAGATACAGAGTAAAGCTCCCTCTACACTGTCCCATCAAACACTCCCAGGGCAGGTACATCACGGGTTAGATAGAGTAAAGCTCCCTCTACACTGTCCCATCAAACACTCCCAGGGCAGGTACAGCATGGGTTAGATACAGAGTAAAGTTCCCTCTACACCGTCCCATCAAACACTCCCAGGGCAGGTACAGCACGGGTTAGATACAGAGTAAAGCTCCCTCTACACTGTCCCATCAAACATTCCCAGGGCAGGTACAGCACGGGTTAGATACAGAGTAAAGCTCCCTCTACACTGTCCCATCAAACATTCCCAGGGCAGGTACATCACGGGTTAGATAGAGTAAAGCTCCCTCTACACTGTCCCATCAAACACTCCCAGGGCAGGTACAGCATGGGTTAGATACAGAGTAAAGTTCCCTCTACACCGTCCCATCAAACACTCCCAGGGCAGGTACAGCACGGGTTAGATACAGAGTAAAGCTCCCTCTACACTGTCCCATCAAACACTCCCAGGGCAGGTACATCACGGGTTAGATAGAGTAAAGCTCCCTCTACACTGTCCCATCAAACATTCCCAGGGCAGGTACAGCACGGGTTAGATACAGAGTAAAGCTCCCTCTACACTGTCCCATCAAACATTCCCAGGGCAGGTACAGCACGGGTTAGATACAGAGTAAAGCTCCCTCTACACTGTCCCATCAAACACTCCCAGGGCAGGTACAGCACGGGTCAGATACAGAGTAAAGCTCCCTCTACACTGTCCCATCAAACACTCCCAGGGCAGGTACAGCACGGGTTAGATACAGAGTAAAGCTCCCTCTACACTGTCCCATCAAACACTCCCAGGGCAGGTACAGCACGGGTTAGATACAGAGTAAAGCTCCCTCTACACTGTCCCATCAAACACTCCCAGGGCAGGTACAGCACGGGTTAGATACAGAGTAAAGCTCCCTCTACACTGTCCCATCAAACACTCCCAGGGCAGGTACAGCACGGGTTAGATACAGAGTAAAGCTCCCTCTACACTGTCCCATCAAACACTCCCAGGGCAGGTACAGCACGGGTTAGATACAGAGTAAAGCTCCCTCTACACTCTCTCAACTAGATGAGCTCCACCTACTGTACTGGTTAACTCTTTGTGTCCCAGTCCTATGGCCTGTCTGACTGAGACATGAGTTTACTGTTGATTAGAAGCCTTGGAATGCGGGTCCCCGAGATGACAGGACAGTGTCTCATACTGTGTCCTACCCAGACTCCCAGTCAGAGAGAGGGGCCCTTCATTCACTGTGCCTGGGCTAGATTTGCAGTTCCAAATGCTGCCTGTCTGTGCCCAGCTCCCTCCCCGCCTGTCCCTGATTCCGGAGTTGTATTTCTGTGTGTTTGCCTGTTTGGGGAGTAGTCCAGCTCTCCCTGTGTGTATTGGTGTATTTACCGTGTTTGTCTGTGTTGCAGCATGCACATGCGCTGGAATGTCTGAAGGACCACCTGTACGAAGGGGCCCGAGCCCTGGACGTGGGCTCAGGGAGTGGTTACCTTTCTGCCTGCTTCGCCAGAATGGTGAGTCAGGGGTCCTGGTCACCTGGAGAAACCAGCAACACCATAGAGGTGATCAAAATCATGAGGGGTTTTAACAGAGTAAATAAGGAGAAACTGTTTCCAGTGGCAGAAGGGTCGGTGACCAGAGAACACAGATTTAAGGTGATCAGCAAAAGAATCAGAAGCAACATGAGAATTTTTTTTACTCAGTGCGTTGTTCTGATCTGGAATACACTGCCTAAAATGGTGGTGGAAGCAGATTCAATAATAACTTTCAAAAGGGAACTGGATAAATAATCGAAGGGAAAAATTTTACAGGGCTATGGGGAAAGAGCAGAAGAATGGGACTAATTGGACAGCTTTACCAAAGAGCCAGCACAGGCACGATGGGCCAAATGGCCTCCTCCTGTGCTCAACGTGGGCTGGGGCTCCTCTGGTGGCCCACTGTGGGATTGCAGTCCTCGGGGTGGCCCCGCAGAGCCCGAAAGGGAGGGCCCAGCTTCCATACTGGGTCTGTGCTGAGTGGTTTGAGGAGAGCAAGCCCCAGTTAGCCACAGGGTGAGAGAGGGGCACCTGTTCCTGGTGACTCTCCAGTGACCTGTGGAGGGAGAGACAGGATTGGACTGTGTGCCCACCATGGTCGAGCAGCCTTCCCATCCTCACAGTCTAGATCCTCACGTCAAGAATGGACACTTGGGTAAGTGCGTGAGGTCCAGGGTCAATGTGAGCGATGCCCCAGGGTCAATGTGAGCGATGCCCCAGGGTCAATGTGAGCCTTACCCCAGGGTCAATGTGAGCCGTGCCCCAGGGTCAATGTGAGCCGTGCCCCAGGGTCAATGTGAGCCGTGCCCCAGGGTCAATGTGAGCCGTGCCCCAGGGTCAATGTGAGCCTTACCCCAGGGTCAATGTGAGCCGTGCCCCAGGGTCAATGTGAGCCTTACCCCAGGGTCAATGTGAGCCGTGCCCCAGGGTCAATGTGAGCGATGCCCCAGGGTCAATGTGAGCCGTGCCCCAGGGTCAATGTGAGCCGTGCCCCAGGGTCAATGTGAGCCTTACCCCAGGGTCAATGTGAGCCGTGCCCCAGGGTCAATGTGAGCCTTACCCCAGGGTCAATGTGAGCCGTGCCCCAGGGTCAATGTGAGCCGTGCCCCAGGGTCAATGTGAGCCTTACCCCAGGGTCAATGTGAGCCGTGCCCCAGGGTCAATGTGAGCCGTGCCCCAGGGTCAATGTGAGCCGTGCCCCAGGGTCAATGTGAGCCGTGCCCCAGGGTCAATGTGAGCCTTACCCCAGGGTCAATGTGAGCCGTGCCCCAGGGTCAATGTGAGCCGTGCCCCAGGGTTAATGTGAGCCTTACCCCAGGGTCAATGTGAGCCGTGCCCCAGGGTCAATGTGAGCCTTACCCCAGGGTCAATGTGAGCCGTGCCCCAGGGTTAATGTGAGCCTTACCCCAGGGTTAATGTGAGCCGTGCCCCAGGGTTAATGTGAGCCTTACCCCAGGGTCAATGTGAGCCGTGCCCCAGGGTTAATGTGAGCCTTACCCCAGGGTTAATGTGAGCCGTGCCCCAGGGTTAATGTGAGCCGTGCCCCAGGGTCAATGTGAACCGTGCCCCAGGGTCAATGTGAGCCGTGCCCCAGGGTCAATGTGAGCCTTACCCCAGGGTCAATGTGAGCCGTGCCCCAGGGTCAATGTGAGCCGTGCCCCAGGGTCAATGTGAGCCGTGCCCCAGGGTCAATGTGAGCCTTACCCCAGGGTCAATGTGAGCCGTGCCCCAGGGTCAATGTGAGCCTTACCCCAGGGTCAATGTGAGCTTTACCCCAGGGTCAATGTGAGCCGTGCCCCAGGGTCAATGTGAGCCTTACCCCAGGGTCAATGTGAGCCGTGCCCCAGGGTCAATGTGAGCCGTGCCCCAGGGTCAATGTGAGCCGTGCCCCAGGGTCAATGTGAGCCTTACCCCAGGGTCAATGTGAGCCTTACCCCAGGGTCAATGTGAGCCTTACCCCAGGGTTAATGTGAGCCTTACCCCAGGGTTAATGTGAGCAATGCCCCAGGGTCAATGTGAGCCATGCACCAGGGTCAATGTGAGCCGTGCCCCAGGGTCAATGTGAGCCTTACCCCAGGGTCAATGTGAGCCGTGCCCCAGGGTCAATGTGAGCCGTGCCCCAGGGTCAATGTGAGCCTTACCCCAGGGTCAATGTGAGCCGTGCCCCAGGGTCAATGTGAGCCTTACCCCAGGGTCAATGTGAGCCTTACCCCAGGGTCAATGTGAGCCTTACCCCAGGGTTAATGTGAGCAATGCCCCAGGGTTAATGTGAGCCGTGCCCCAGGGTCAATGTGAGCCGTGCCCCAGGGTCAATGTGAGCCTTACCCCAGGGTCAATGTGAGCCGTGCCCCAGGGTCAATGTGAGCCGTGCCCCAGGGTCAATGTGAGCCTTACCCCAGGGTCAATGTGAGCCGTGCCCCAGGGTCAATGTGAGCCGTGCCCCAGGGTCAATGTGAGCCGTGCCCCAGGGTCAATGTGAGCCGTGCCCCAGGGTCAATGTGAGCCGTGCCCCAGGGTCAATGTGAGCCGTGCCCCAGGGTCAATGTGAGCCGTGCCCCAGGGTCAATGTGAGCCGTGCCCCAGGGTCAATGTGAGCCGTGCCCCAGGGTCAATGTGAGCCGTGCCCCAGGGTCAATGTGAGCCGTGCTCCTCTCCCAACAGATCGGCAGAAATCAGTGAGCTGTGGGTGGGAGCAGTGTGAAGGGGCGGTGACTCCGCTGGGCCCTGTTCACTCGGGGGGGCTGATGTTTCCCGCTGGCAAATTCTCTCCTCTCTGTTCACAGGTGGGGCCCACAGGGACGGTGGTTGGAATCGATCACATCCCCGAACTGGTGGAACAGTCCATTGCAAACGTGCAGTCCGACCAATCACTGCTGCTCAGCTCGGGCCGGCTCACACTGATCGGTATGTTGTGGGGGGAGGGGGGTGGGGAGAGTGTGGTGGGAATGGGGATGGGGGGAGTCAGAGGAGAGGAGGAGTGGGGTTGTGAGGAGATGAGGGAGAGGGTGAGGGGAGCCTGGAGAGGGAATGGTGGGGGAGGGGGTTGGGAGGGTGTCTGGGGAGAGGAGATTGGAGGAGGCTGGGGGAGTGAGGGGAGTCTGTGAAGAGGAGAGTGGGGGTGAAGGGAGTCTGGGGAGAGGAGGGAGGGGGAGGGGCGTCTGGGGAGTGGAGAGCGCGGGAGGGGCGTCTGGGGAGAGGAGAGCGGGGGAGGGGCGTCTGGGGAGAGGAGAGCGGGGGAGGGGCGTCTGGGGAGAGGAGAGCGGGGGAGGGGCGTCTGGTGAGAGGGGTGAGGGGTGTCTGGGGAGGGGAGAGGGGTGTCTGGGGAGGGGAGAGGGGTGTCTGGGGAGAGGAGAGTAGGGGGGGAGTGGGGAAGGGGGAGGGGGAGTCTGGAGAGGAGGAGGGGGAGAGAAGAGTGGGGGGAGGGTGGGGGGTGTCTGGGCAGAGGAGTGGGGGAGGGTGAGGATTGTCTGGAGGAGGGGGGAGAGGAGAGTTGGGGGGGGGCTGTTGGGGCCTCACTGACTAGCTCTACACATGGAGACTTGGGCCGAGCCAGCGTTGAGCAGGAGACGGGGAGGAGCAATGGGGAGGGGACTGGAGGAGTCTCCAACACTCACTCTTCTCACACTTTCCCTTCCAGTGGGAGACGGGCGACGCGGGTACCCCAGTGGAGCGCCCTATGATGCCATTCACGTGGGCGCGGCTGCACCGACTGTTCCTCAGGCGGTAAGCAAGTCTCTGTTTCCAGAACCATCTGAACCTGTCAGTCGAGCCCTTCCTTGTCTGTCCCGAGTTAGTGAGTGGAATTGAAGTGAATTGGGAGCTCGATGCCCTTGTTCAGAGGAAGGTTTAGTGAATGCACAACACTGAGTTACTCAGAAGGCCAACCGAGGAAGTTGTAATTTATTTATAGGGTTCTGTGTTTGGAGCAATTAATGTGTTAAAAATATCATTCGTTTAATTTTTTGAGATATCAGTCACGGCTCAGTTGGTATCACTGAGTCAGAAGGTCGTGGGTTCAAGCCAATAACCCAGGCTGACACTCCCAGTGCAGTACTGAGGGAGTGCTGCACCGTCACAGTGTCGTCTTTTGGATGAACCAAGGCCCCGTCTCCCCTCTCAGGTGAATGTGAAAGATCCCACGGCACCATTCAAAGAAGAGCAGGGGAGTTCCTCCTGGTGTCCTGGGCCAATATTTATCCCTCAACCAATCACTAAAAACGGATTATCTGGTCCATTATTGCTGTTTGCGGGATCTTGCTGTGCACAAAATGGTTGCCGTGTTTCCTACATTGACTACACTCCAAAAGTACTTCATTGCTGTGACATAAATCACTTTGGGACGTCCTGAGGTGGTGAAAGGCGTTTTAGAAATGGGAGTCTCAAGTAATAGGAGCTTCCATTTGGAGAATGCCTGAGGCACCACAGAGAACAGGTGCCTGTCGGTGGGGGAAATTAGGGGCGATGGTGAAAGGGGGGCAGCCGCGCCCAGGAGACTGATGAAAGTGGGAAGAGGGGTCTGGAGAGTGGGGCCACGGAGCTCGGGGAGGGAGACCCCGAGAGTGGGGGCAAAGGGGAGGGGAGGGAGATCCCGAGAGTAGGGGAAGGGGAGAGGAGGGAGTCCCCGAGAGTAGGGGAAGGGGAGGGGAGGGAGTCCCCGAGAGTGGGGGGAGGGGAGGGAGTCCCCGCGAGTAGGGGAAGGGGAGGGGAGGGAGTCCCCGAGAGTGGGGGGAGGGGAGGGAGTCCCCGCGAGTAGGGGAAGGGGAGGGGAGGGAGTCCCCGAGAGTGGGGGGAGGGGAGGGAGTCCCCGCGAGTAGGGGAAGGGGAGGGGAGGGGAGGGAGTCCCCGAGAGTGGGGGGAGGGGAGGGAGTCCCCGAGAGTGAGGGGGAGGGGAGGGAGTCCCCGAGAGTGGGGGGAGGGGAGGGGAGGGAGTCCCCGAGAGTGGGGGGAGGGGAGGGGAGGGAGTCCCCGAGAGTGGGGGGAGGGGAGGGGAGGGAGTCCCCGAGAGTAGAGGGATGGGAGGGAGTCCCCGAGAGTGGGGGGAGGGGAGGGGAGGGAGTCCCCGAGAGTAGGTGGAAGGGAGGGGAGGGAGTCCCCGAGAGTAGGTGGAAGGGAGGGGAGGGAGTCCCCGAGCGTGGGGGGAGGGGAGGGGAGGGAGTCCCCGAGCGTGGGGGGAGGGGAGGGAGTCCCCGAGAGTGGGGGGAGGGGAGGGAGTCCCCGAGAGTAGGGGGAGGGGAGGGAGTCCCCGAGAGTAGGGGGAGGGAGTCCCCGAGCGTGGGGGGAGTGGAGGGGAGGGGAGGGAGTCCCCGAGAGTAGGGGGAGGGGAGGGGAGGGAGTCCCCGAGAGTGGGGGGAGGGGAGGGAGTCCCCGAGAGTGGGGGGAGGGGAGGGAGTCCCCGAGAGTAGGGGGAGGGGAAGGGAGGGAGTCCCCGAGAGTAGGGGGAGGAGGAGGGGGGAGACTGGCGACAAAGTCCCCTCTGTCGGTGACTTGGTCTAACCGTTGTATAAAGGGGATGGTCTCACTAAGAGGAGAGGGGGTGGGGGAGGCGGTGGAATCAGTACCTGGTTCAGTCTGGCGAGGGCACTGCTGATTCTGTGCCCGTTCTGTGCCCCCCTCAGTTGTTGCAGCAGCTGAAACCTGGTGGTCGGCTGGTTCTACCCGTTGGTCCAAGTGGAGGAAGTCAGATACTGGAGCAGTACGACAGGATGGAAGATGGGAACTTCACCCGCACACAGCTCATGGGAGTGATCTACGTCCCTCTGACCGACCGAGAGAGGCAGTGGAAAGGGTAGGTGAGTCTGCGTGCTGGGGAGTGGGGGGCATCTGACCTCTTGGTATTGGTTCAGCAGAGGTGAGGTCTTGGCAGTTCCGAGGTATTAACACTGCGCCTACAAGCTGCTCTGCACCACCCCCAGCGCTGAGACCTGAGAAGAGCCTTTATTTGGAGAGCAGGAGCTCTGTAATTGTCCCCTGGAGCCTCCGCCTCTCCAGAGCTCCCACGTTCTGTGTTCGGTGATCTCAGGCAGAGGGACGCTACAGAATGTTTAAGATTCATTCTGGGGATGTGGGTGTCGCTGGCTAGGTCGACATTTATTGCCCATCCCTCGTTGCCTTGAGGAGGTGGTGGTGGTGAGGTGAGGGGGGGGTGGTGAGACGGGGGTTTGGGGGTGAGGTGAGGGTGAGACGGGGGTTTGGGGGTGAGACGGGGGTTTGGGGGTGAGACGGGGGTTTGGGGGCGAGACAGGGTTTGGGAGTGAGATTGGGGTTTGGGGTGTGAGACGGGGTTTGGGGGTGAGGTTGGGTTTGGGGGTGTGAGGTTGGGTTTGGGGGTGAGGGGTTGGGTTTGGGGGTGAGGTTGGGGTTTGGGAGTGTGAGGTTGGGTTTGGGGGTGAGGTTGGGGTTTGGGGGTGTGACAGGGTTTGGGGGTGTGAGTTGGGGTTTGGGGGTGAGGTTGGGTTTGGGGGTGTGAGGTTGGGTTTGGGGGTGTGAGGTTGGGGTTTGGGGGTGAGGTTGGGGTTTGGAGTGAGGTTGGGGTTTGGGGGTGAGGTTGGGGTTTGGGGGTGAGGTTGGGTTTGGGGGTGAGGTTGGGGTTTGGGGGTGAGGGTGGGGTTTGGGGGTGAGGTTGGGGTTTGGGGGTGAGGTGGGGTTTGGGGGTGTGAGACAGGGTTTGGGGGGGTGAGGTTGGGGTTTGGGGGTGAGGTTGGGTTTGGGGGTGTGAGACAGGGTTTGGGGGTGTGAGACAGGGTTTGGGGGTGTGAGGTTGGGTTTGGGGGTGAGGTTGGGTTTGGGGGTGAGGTGGGGTTTGGGGGTGAGGTGGGGTTTGGGGGTGTGAGACGGGGTTTGGGGGTGTGAGGTTGGGTTTGGGGGTGAGGTTGGGGTTTGGGGGTGAGGTTGGGGTTTGGGGGTGTGAGACGGGGTTTGGGGGTGTGAGGTTGGGGTTTGGGGGTGAGGTTGGGTTTGGGGGTGTGAGACGGGGTTTGGGGGTGTGAGGTTGGGTTTGGGGGTGTGATGTTGGGGTTTGGGACGGGGTTTGGGGGTAAGGTTGGGGTTTGGGGGTGAGGTTGGGGTTCGGGGGTGAGGTCGGTTTTGGCGTGTTAGATGGGGTTTGGGGTTTTTGGCGTGTGAGGTGGGGTTTGGGGTTTTTGGGGTTTGGGGGTGAGGTTGGGTTTGGGGGTGCGGTCAGTTTTGGCGTGTGACGTGGGGTTTGGCGTTTTTAAAGGTATGAGACGCGGTTTGGGGGTGAGGTGGCGTTTGGGGTTTTTGGGGTGTGAGACAGGGTTTGGGGGCAAGATGGGATTTGGGGGCCAGATGGGGTTTGGGGTGTGAGTTGGAATCACTGGATGATTTTATTTGATTGTTTTGCTCCCTCCTGATTTCTCTGCAACAACCGACGGAAGGAAGTGAATTCAGGGACAGACCCGCGACTTGCTGCTCGATACAGGAACAGTGGGTCAGGGTCTGTGGACTGGGACAGGGTCCGTGGGCAGGGATTGGGTCCGTGGACTGGGTCAGGGTCAGTGGGCTGGGCCTGGGTCAGTGGGTCAGGGTCTGTGGGTAGGGATTGGGTCCGTGAGCCTGGGTCAGTGTGTCAGGGTCTGTGGGCTGGGATTGGGTCAGGGTCTGTGGGCTGGGATTGGGTCAGTGTGTCAGGGTCTGTGGGCAGGGATTGGGTCCGTGGGCCTGGGTCAGGTCCCTGGGCCTGGGTCAGTGGGTCAGGATCTGTAGGCTGGGATTGGGTCCGGGTAACACTGGCGTTGGGTGGTTGGAGGTTGCGGCGTGCCTGTGTATGGTGGAGATTGGCGAAGGGCCCCCCTCGATCACACTGTTTCTGTCTCATTACAGGAGTGACCTTTGAAGGAGCTGCGGCCGATTCTCACCACTGACCATAAGGAAGCCTCGGATGGAGAGAGAGCTGGGCTCGTGCTGGGCTCTCAGGCCACTTTCTGCCACTGTCATTCTCCTAGGTCGTGTTCAGACCTCGGCCACCATCCTGGACACGGGTCGAACTCTCTTCACGGAGGCCATCAAAGCTCAGCCTTAGGTTTTGACTGGGGAGGGAGGGGATTTTCTGCTGAATGTCAGTGAACATGTATAAATGTGTTGCGGGGGGGGGGGAATTGTTTGTAACTCTCGGACGAACGTAGAACACAGCAGGGGTTCAGTGCTGTGAACGTGGACTCTGCAATAAAACAACTGCTCAACTCACGATCGGAGCTGCTGCTTGGAAATATTTTCTCCGTGACCCCCTCCCCACTCCTGCGCTGAAAGGGTGCCATTCTACCGTCACGCGTTACCTCAGGTACCTCGCCCCATTGCCCATTCGTTATCTGAGAGCCAATGGAACAGTTGACCATGGGGGCCATCACGGGCAGTCTGCTGATGCCAGACCGCAGCCGGATCTGCGATCAGACTGAGAAGCTGCCGCCGTGATCTTTGGTTTCAAACGCGGAGTGTGAGCAAGTTACAGCCGTCAAGATATAAAGAAGCTGGTGAGGATGTGGGGCTTCCCCACAGGGAGCAGCCATAGTGCACGAGTTAATGGCCCTTCAGTGGGAGGTAGAATGCGACCAGGCAGTCCATGCAAATCTCAATTTTATTTTTTTTCTTAATTTTAAAATACAAACGATAGCGACAGAATAAAATCTGGGGTTTGTCAGATTACCAAGGGCCGACTTCACTTCTTGCATCAGTACTCCGTGGGTCAGAGGTCACAGTGGGCATTGCTGACTCTCCACACACCAGTCATTTACTGAGTCTCACCACATGGTCATTAAAGGGGTCCACTGGCAGTTGTCTCCTCTCCTCAAGCCCCCGTTTGGGCACCAGACAGCCTCCAGTACTGCTCCCACCTGGGCCCAGATACTGAGCAGTTTGGCTGGAGACGGAGCTCAGGCTGGGTTCCCTGTGAGAACAGTTAACTCAGCACAGACTGGGGAATGAAGCTGCCACCTTCCTGGTCCACCGGGCTCAGCTGATTAAATCACTCCCCTCTTCAGCAAGTTTGAAGGAGATGCCAGCCTGACGTTGTACGGTGAATTTAAGACCTGGAGCCTTGACCTATTGGCTGAACAGGCCCCAGTCACAGAATCATCAGTCAGTATATTAATGAAGAGCAGCAAAAATTAACAAGTAGTTTTGGAAAACACCATAATTAGATGGCCTGAAATAACGTATTGCTCTTGATCAGATGGAAATGGAGCATCCCCCCAGATCTTTGCTTTAGTCTCAAGTCAAGAGCAGGCATCGTTTTGGGGAAAGATGATAGTCTAGTGCAGTATTAGACTCAGCTCGAGCACAGGCCCACACACCCGTTCCAGATCAACACACTTACAATGTTATATTACTTTAAGCTCGGTTTGTAACTGATCTGTGTACGTAAAGGCGTTGAAGTGTAACGGGGGGGGGGGAGGTGTGTAAACTTATGAAGCTGGTCCATGTGAAACGGTCTGGTACGGTTGTGTGGAATGGTCCGATCCGGTTGGCCCTGCCCTATGTGGAATGGTCTGGTCAAGTCGCCCCCCCACCCCCTCGCGGTACGTGAAATGG
Source organism: Heptranchias perlo (assembly GCF_035084215.1). Lineage (NCBI taxonomy): Eukaryota > Metazoa > Chordata > Chondrichthyes > Hexanchiformes > Hexanchidae > Heptranchias > Heptranchias perlo. Next base: position 4,830,582 of record NC_090334.1, on the reverse strand, counting down.
TCCGGTCCAGTCGCGCCCCGCCCCACTGTACGTCGAATGGTCCGGTGCAGTCGACCCTGCGGTACATGTAATGGTCCGGTCTGGTTGGCCCCCGCGGCACGTGGAATGGTCCAGTCCGGTCGGCCCCCGCGGTACGTGGTATGGGTCGGCCCCCGCGGTACGTGGAACGGTCCGGTCCGGTCGGCCCCCGCGGTACGTGGTACGGTACGGTCTGGTCGGACCCCGCGGTGCGTGGTATGGTCAGGTCCGGTCGGCCCCCGCGGTACGTGATATGGACTGGTCCGGTCGGCCCCCGCGGTACGTGATATGGTCCGGTCCGGTCGGCCCCCGCGGTACGTGGTATGGACTGGTCCGGTCGGCCCCCGCGGTACGTGGTATGGTCCGGTCCGGTCGGCTCCCGCGGTAGGTGGTATGGGTCGGCCCCCGCGGTACGTGGTACGGTCCGGTCTGGTCGGCCCCCGCGGTACGTGGAACTGTCCGGTCCGGTCGGCTCCCGCGGTACGTGGTACGGTCCGGTCTGGTCGGACCCTGCGGTACGTGGTATGGTCCGGTCCGGTCACCCCCCGTGGTACGTGTCGGCCCCCGCGGTACGTGGTACGGTCCGGTCCGGTCCGGTCGGCCCCCGCGGTACGTGGATCGGTCTGTGAAGCTCAGTCGTGTGCAGGTCCAGATTAAATAGCAGTTACAATCAAAGAGCGAGGTTGGGGCAGCCGCCAAGTTACTTCTTTGTAAAGAATTTTTTGAAAGCATTTTTCTCCTTCTCCTTCTTCTTCCTGCCCTCCATGTCCATGTTCTGCGTGTAGTGCCACGATGGCATGGTGAAGGTGCTGGGCGGTGCTGTCCTCTCCGACTCCCAGGTCTTCCGGCGACTTTCAGACGTCTCTCGGTTGCTAGAGACAGTCGGGCTCCTTCGCTCCACACACAGGTTGGGAGTACTGCCCAGGATCCTGCTGGTCCCTGACAGGCACAAGGGGTTGGAAATCTTTATGAAAAATGGTCTCTCCTTATTTACAGTCTTACACAGTCACACTCGGGAGAGAACACCAGGTGACGGTCACCCTCTCGGGACAAAGCACCAGGTGACGGTCACCCTCTCGGGACAAAGCACCAGGTGACGGTCACCCTCTCGGGACAAAGCACCAGGTGACGGTCAGGCTCTCGGGACAAAGCACCAGGTGACGGTCAGGCTCTCGGGACAAAGCACCAGGTGACGGTCAGGCTCTCGGGACAAAGCACCAGGTGACGGTCAGGCTCTCGGGACAAAGCACCAGGTGACGGACTCGCTCTCGGGGCGGAGTGACGGTCACCCTCTCGGGGCGGAGTGACGGTGACGGTCACCCTCTCGGGGCGGAGTGACGGTGACGGTCACCCTCTCGGGGCGGAGTGACGGTCACCCTCTCGGGGCGGAGTGACGGTCACCCTCTCGGGGCGGAGTGACGGTCACCCTCTCGGGGCGGAGTGACGGTCACCCTCTCGGGGCGGAGTGACGGTCACCCTCTCGGGGCGGAGTGACGGTCACCCTCTCGGGGCGGAGTGACGGTCACCCTCTCGGGGCGGAGTGACGGTCACCCTCTCGGGGCGGAGTGACGGTGACGGTCACCCTCTCGGGGCGGAGTGACGGTGACGGTCACCCTCTCGGGGCGGAGTGACGGTGACGGTCACCCTCTCGGGGCGGAGTGACGGTGACGGTCACCCTCTCGGGGCGGAGTGACGGTGACGGTCACCCTCTCGGGGCGGAGTGACGGTGACGGTCACCCTCTCGGGGCGGAGTGACGGTGACGGTCACCCTCTCGGGGCGGAGTGACGGTGACGGTCACCCTCTCGGGGCGGAGTGACGGTGACGGTCACCCTCTCGGGGCGGAGTGACGGTGACGGTCACCCTCTCGGGGCGGAGTGACGGTGACGGTCACCCTCTCGGGGCGGAGTGACGGTGACGGTCACCCTCTCGGGGCGGAGCGCAAAAGCAGACACCTTGAAATTTGCTGTAGATTTTCCAGAGCCCTGGATTTCATTGCTGGTGCCTGATTGGGGGGAACGGGAAGCTGTGCTGGGGCAGGCACGGTACGTGGGATGGGCACGGTGCAGTCACGATTGCTGTTGTCATCAAGGCAATGTTGCTGTGGGAGATTGTACTGGAATGGCTTAAAGGGCCAAACACTTGCACTCGGGTAGGTCAGATCCTCCTTCCTGGATACAGACCGTGAGCGCCCAGCACGGTAATCGACGGAGCGAGGCACGGGACAGTGAGCGCCCGGCGCGGTAATCGACGGATCAAGGCGCGGGACCGTGATCGCCCGGCGCGGTAATCGACGGATCGAGGCGCGGGACCGTGATCGCCCGGCGCGGTAATCGACGGATCGAGGCGCGGGACAGTGAGCGCCCGGCGCGGTAATCGACGGAGCGAGGCGCGGGACCGTGATCGCCCGGTGCGGTAATCGACGGATCGAGGCGCGGGACAGTGAGCGCCCGGCGCGGTAATCGACGGATCGAGGCGCGGGACCGTGATCGCCCGGTGCGGTAATCGACGGAGCGAGGCACGGGACAGTGAGCGCCCGGCGCGGTAATCGACGGATCGAGGCGCGGGACAGTGAGCGCCCGGCGCGGTAATCGACGGAGCGAGGCACGGGACCGTGATCGCCCGGTGCGGTAATCGACGGATCGAGGCGCGGGACCGTGATCGCCCGGCGCGGTAATCGACGGATCGAGGCGCGGGACCGTGATCGCCCGGCGCGGTAATCGACGGATCGAGGCGCGGGACCGTGAGCGCCCGGCGCGGTAATCGACGGATCGAGGCGCGGGACCGTGAGCGCCCGGCGCGGTAATCGACGGATCGAGGCGCGGGACCGTGAGCGCCCGGCGCGGTAATCGACGGAGCGAGGCGCGGGACCGTGAGCGCCCGGCGCGGTAATCGACGGATCGAGGCGCGGGACCGTGATCGCCCGGCGCGGTAATCGACGGATCGAGGCGCGGGACCGTGATCGCCCGGCGCGGTAATCGACGGAGCGAGGCGCGGGACCGTGATCCTAATCCCAGCCACTTACACTGGTAATTATCTCAGCTTCAATCACAAATTTCTAAATGATACTGCAGTTTATAAATTTCCCAACATGTTTCCTGGGTGAACGAAGGCCCTCGCACAGATAATTAATGGGACAGTCAGCAGCTGGTTCCACCACCATCCTGTGAACAGGACAGTAACATTGTGGGTCTATGAGGACTGTGCTGGTGTAACTGCACTCTGGGCCATGTTTAGTACTGGAGATTCGGGAGGGGCCCGTAACACTAACCTGTGCTTAGGCCGAGTTCCTTCCATTCACCACCCTCTGGATACTGGTGGATGTTGTAAAACGTGTGAGGAGGTTTTGGGGGAGGAGCTGACACCAACTGCTTATCTCCTGTTGAATTATTCCCTGCACCAGGATCTGTAAAGCACATGGATTTAACATCACTGAAAGTTGGAGCAGGGAATGTGAGAGTAGCGGTGCCTGGTCCAAGGGGGGGAAGCAAGGGGCATTCTGTGAGCAGCATCATTTACCAGCCCGCAGTTTCACCGGGAGTGGGCATTCTGATCTAATTACTGGCGAATGATTGTGTTTAACGTTTTTGTTTGCAGGTCGCACACGGCTCACAGACTCAGCGGTCCAGAGTCCTCGGACAGATCTATTTGATTGACATTGTTTCTCTATCTGTGCCCATTGCTCCTGCTCCCACCACCCACTTACGTTCCAAAGGCTTTTCGTTGTCAATCAAAAAAATCAGGAAAGTGTTGGTTACACCAAACCACGACATGTATTATTAGAATAAACACTGACTGCTAACGGGTGAGTGTACACACTGGTGCAGCGTGAAGGGTTCAAAGGTAACTGGAGTGGAGAGACAATCTCCCCACACCACCCAACGATACACGAACCGGCTCTCCCACACCACCCAACAATACACGAACCGGCTCTCCCACACCACCCAACGATACACGAACCGGCTCTCCCACACCACCCAACAATACGCGAACCGGTTCTCCCACACCACCCAACGATACACGAACCGGCTCTCCCACACCACCCAACGATACACGAACCGGCTCTCCCACACCACCCAACAATACGCGAACCGGTTCTCCCACACCACCCAACGATACACGAACCGACTCTCCCACACCACCCAACGATACACGAACCGGCTCTCCCACACCACCCAACAATACGCGAACCGGTTCTCCCACACCACCCAACGATACGCAAACCGGTTCTCACACACCACCCAACGATACGCAAACCGGTTCTCCCACACCACCCAACGATACGCAAACCGGTTCTCACACACCACCCAACGATACGCAAACCGGTTCTCACACACCACCCAACGATACACGAACCGGTTCTCCCACACCACCCAACAATACGCGAACCGGCTCTCCCCACACCACCCAACGATACACGAACCGGCTCTCCCCACACCACCCAACGATACACGAACCGGCTCTCCCACACCACCCAACGATACGCGAACCGGCTCTCCCACACCACCCAATGATACGCGAACCGGTTCTCCCACACCAACCAATGATACGCAAACCGGTTCTCCCACACCACCCAACGATACACGAACCGGCTCTCCCACACCACCCAACGATACGCAAACCGGTTCTCCCACACCACCCAACGATACGCAAACCGGTTCTCACACACCACCCAACGATACACGAACCGGTTCTCCCACACCACCCAACAATACGCGAACCGGCTCTCCCCACACCACCCAACAATACACGAACCGGCTCTCCCACACCACCCAACGATACGCAAACCAGTTCTCCCACACCACCCAACGATACGCAAACCGGTTCTCACACACCACCCAACGATACACGAACCGGTTCTCCCACACCACCCAACAATACGCGAACCGGTTCTCCCACACCACCCAACGATACGCGAACCGGCTCTCCCACACCACCCAATGATACGCGAACCGGTTCTCCCACACCACCCAACGATACACGAACCGGCTCTCCCCACACCACCCAACGATACGCAAACCGGCTCTCCCACACCACCCAATGATACGCGAACCGGTTCTCCCCACGCCACCCAACGATACGCGAACCGGTTCTCCCACACCACCCAACGATACGCAAACCGGCTGACTCTCACCACCCAACGATACGCGAACCGGTTCTCCCACATCACCCAACGATGTGCGAACTGGCTCGTGCACTCCACCCAACGATACGCGAACCGGCTCTCCCCAGACCACCCAACGACACACAACCCAGTTCTCGCACACCACCCAACGATACGCAAACTGATTCTCACACACCAGCCAACGATGTGCGAACTGGCTCGTGCACACCACCCAACGATACGCGAACCGGCTCTCCCTGCAACATGTGAACCGGTTCTCACACACCACCCAACGATACGCGAACCAGTTCTCACACACCACCCAACGATAAGCGAACTGATTCTCACACACCACCCAACGATACGCGAACTGATTCTCACACACCACCCAATGATACGCGAACTGATTCTCACACACCACCCAACGATACGCGAACTGATTCTCACACACCACCCAACGATACGCGAACTGATTCTCACACACCACCCAACGATACGCGAACTGATTCTCACACACCACCCAACGATACGCGAACTGATTCTCACACACCACCCAACGATAAGCGAACTGATTCTCACACACCACCCAACGATAAGCGAACTGATTCTCACACACCACCCAACGATAAGCGAACTGATTCTCACACACCACCCAACGATACGCGAACTGATTCTCACACACCACCCAACGATAAGCGAACTGATTCTCACACACCACCTAACCATACGTGAACTGATTCTCACACACCAAACGATACGCGAACTGATTCTCACACACCACCCAACGATACGTGAACTGATTCTCACACACCACCCAACGATACGCGAACTGATTCTCACACACCACCCAACGATACACGAACTGATTCTCACACACCACCCAACGATAAGCGAACTGATTCTCACACACCACCCAACGATACGCGAACTGATTCTCACACACCACCCAACGATACGCGAACTGATTCTCACACACCACCCAACGATAAGCGAACTGATTCTCACACACCACCCAACGATACGCGAACTGATTCTCACACACCACCTAACCATACGTGAACTGACTCTACTCCCAAATCACAATAATCAAACCGGCTCTTCCACGCCACCAAATGAAATGCGATCCGGCACTCCCCACACCACACAACACAACAATACACGAACTGGCTCTTCCACACCACCCAACGATACGCGAAACGGCTCTCCCCACACCACCCAACGATACGCAAACCAGTTCTCCTACACCACCTAACGATACGCAAACCAGTTCTCGTGCACCACCCTACGATATGCAAACTGATTCTCACACACCAGCCAACAATGTGTCATAGAGTCATACAGCACGGATAGAGGCCCTTCGGCCCATCGTGTCCGCGCCGGCCATCAAGCCCAGTCTAATCTAATCCCATATTCCAGCATTTGGTCCGTAGCCTTGTATGCTATGGCATTTCAAGTGCTCATCCAAATGCTTCTTGAATGTTGTGAGGGTTCCTGCCTCCACAACCCTTTCAGGCAGTGAGTTCCAGACTCCAACCACCCTCTGGGTGAAAAAGTTCTTTCTCAAATCCCCTCTAAACCTCCCGCCTTTTACCTTGAATCTATGCCCCCTTGTTATAGAACCCTCAACGAAGGGAAAAAGCTCCTTCGTATCCATCCTATCTGTGCCCCTCATAATTTTGTACACCTCAATCATGTCCCCCCTCAGCCTCCTCTGCTCCAAGGAAAACAAACCCAATCTTCCCAGTCTCTCTTCATAGCTGAAGCGCTCCAGCCCTGGTAACATCCTGGTGAATCTCCTCTGCACCCTCTCCAAAGCGATCACATCCTTCCTGTAGTGTGGCGACCAGAACTGCACACAGTACTCCAGCTGTGGCCTAACCAGTGTTTTATACAGCTCCATCATAACCTCCTTGCTCTTATATTCTATGCCTCGGCTAATAAAGGCAAGTATCCCATATGCCTTCTTTACCACCTTATCTACCTGTTCCGCCGCCTTCAGGGATCTGTGAACTTGCACACCAAGATCCCTCTGACCCTCTGTCTTGCCTAGGGTCCTCCCATTCATTGTGTATTCCCTTGCCTTGTTAGTCCCTCCAAAGTGCATCACCTCGCACTTTTCCGGGTTAAATTCCATTTGCCACTGTTCCGCCCATCTGACCAACCCATCTATATCGTCCTGCAGACTGAGGCTATCCTCCTCACTATTTACCACCCTACCAATCTTTGTATCATCAGCGAACTTACTGATCATACCTTTTACATTCATATCCAAGTCATTAATGTAGACCACAAACAGCAAGGGACCCAGCACCGATCCCTGTGGTACCCCACTGGCCACAGGCTTCCAGTCACAAAAACAACCTTCGACCATCACCCTCTGCCTTCTGCCACTAAGCCAGTTTTGTATCCAAAGTGCCAAGGCACCCTGGATTCCATGGGCTCGTACCTTCTTGACCAGTCTCCTGTGGGGGACTTTATCGAAGGCCTTACTGAAATCCATGTATACCACATCCACTGCGTTACCCTCATCCACACGCCTAGTCACCCCCTCAAAAAATTCAATCAAATTAGTCAGACATGATCTTCCCTTGACAAAGCCATGTTGACTATCCCTGATTAATCCTTGCTTCTCCAAGTGGAGACTAATTTTGTCCTTCAGAATTTTTTCCAATAATTTTCCTACCACTGATGTTAGGCTCACTGGCCTGTAGTTCCCCGGTTTTTCCCTACTCCCCTTCTTGAATAATGGTATTACATTAGCGGTTCTCCAGTCCTCTGGCACATCCCCTGTGGCCAGAGAGGTTCTGAATATATGTGTCAGAGCCCCCGCAATCTCCTCCTTTGCCTCACACAGTAGCCTGGGATACATTTCGTCCGGGCCTGGGGATTTATCCATTTTTAGGCCTGCTAAAACCGCCAATACCTCCTCCCGCTCGATGTTAATATGTTCAAGTATATCACAGTCCCCCTGCCGTATTTCTATGTCTACATCGTCCTTCTCCATAGTGAAAACAGATGCAAAAAATTCATTTAGAACCCCTCCTACATCTGCCAGCTCCACACACAGATTGCCATTTTTGTCCCTAATGGGCCCTATTTTTTCCCTAGTCATCCTCTTACCCTTAATATACTTATAAAACATCTTAGGATTTTCCTTTATTTTGCTCGCCAGTGTTATTTCATGGCCCCTCCTTGATCTCCTAATTTCTTTTTTAAGTATCCCCCTGCACTTTTTGTACTCCTCTTGGGCTTCCTCCGTCCTTAGCCTTTTGTATCTGCCAAAAGCCCTCCTTTTTTTCCTAATCCATTCTCGTATATCCCCTGACATCCAAGGTTCCCTGGAGTTCTTGGAACCACCCTTGACCTTTACGGGAACATGTTGCCATTGTATGGTCTCAATCTCCCTTCTGAAAGACTCCCATTGCTCCGATGCGGATTTTCCTACAAGCAGCTGATCCCAGTCCATTTTGGCCAGATCCTGCCTTATCCTATTAAAATCGGCCTTCCCCCAATTTAGAACCTTTATTTCCGGCCCCTCCCTGTCCTTTTCCATGACTACCTTAAATCTCACCGAATTATGGTCACTGTCACCAAAGTGCTCACCTACTAGCACTTCTTCCACTTGGCCGGCTACATTCCCTAGAATTGGGTCCAGTACCGCCCCCTCTCTTGTCGGACTTTCTACATGCTGGCTCAAAAAGCTCTCCTGGATGCACGTTAAGAATTTTGTACCCTCTAAGCCTTTTACACTCTGAGTATCCCAGTTAATATTGGGGAAGTTGAAATCCCCCACTATTATTACCCTATTATTTGCACAATTTTCTGAGATTTGCCTACATATCTGTTCCTCTATCTCCCCCTGACTGTTTGGGGGCCTATAGTGCACTCCCATCAAAGTGCTTGCCCCCTTTTTGTTTTTAAGCTCCACCCATATGGCCTCATTTGAGGAACCTGCTAATATATCATCCCTCCTTATGGCAGTAATTGATTCTTTAATTAATATTGCGACCCCCCCCTCCTCTTATACCTCCCCCTCTGTCTCGCCTGAAGATTCTGTACCCCGGAATATTGAGCTGCCAGTCTTGCCCCTCCCTCAACCATGTCTCTGTGACAGCAACAATATCATAGTCCCATGTGTTTATCAACACCTTCAGTTCATCCACCTTATTCGCAAGACTCCTTGCATTAAAATAGATGCCATCCAGCCTTGCCCTTACATATTTGCCCTGTCTTCCAAGCTGACTTGTTTTTTTCTCTATATTTGGCTGCACATCACCCCCTATTGTAGCTCCACTCTGTATCCCATCCCCCTGCCAAGTTAGTTTAAACCCCCCCCAACAGTGCTAGCAAACCTCCCCGCAAGGATATTTGTCCCGCTCTGGTTCAGGTGCAACCCGTCCGACTTGTACAAGTCCCACCTTCCCCAGAAGCAGGCCCAGTGATCCAGGAAACTGAAACCCTCCCTCCTGCACCAACTCTTTAGCCACGCATTCATCTGTTCTATCCTCCTATTTCTATACTCACTAGCCCGTGGCACTGGGAGTAATCCAGAGATTACAACCTTTGAGGTCCTGCTCTTTAATCTGCTACCTAGCTCCCTAAATTCTTGATGCAGGACCTCATCTCCCTTCCTACCTATGTCGTTGGTCCCAATGTGGACCATGACCTCTGCCTGCTCACCCTCCCCCTTGAGAATGCCCTGTCGCCGCTCAGTGACATCCATGACCCTGGCACCAGGGAGGCAACAAACCATCCTGGAGTCACGTTTACGGCCACAGAAACGCCTGTCTGTTCCCCTTACGATAGAATCCCCTACCACTATAGCTCTTCCACTCTTTTTCCTCCCAGCCTGTGCAGCAGAGCTACCCCTGGTGCCAGGAAGTTGGCTCGTGCATACCACCCAACGATACACAAACCGGTTCTCACACACCACCCAACGATACACAAACCGGTTCTCACACACCACCCAACGATACACAAACCGGTTCTCACACACCGCCCAACGATACACAAACCGGTTCTCACACACCACCCAACGATACGCGAACCGGTTCTCACACACCACCCAATGATACACGAACCGGTTCTCACACACCACCCAACGATACGCGAACCGGTTCTCACACACCACCCAACGATACGCGAACCGGTTCTCACACACCACCCAACGATACGCGAACCGGTTCTCTCACACCACCCAACGATACGCGAACTGATTCTCATACACCACCCAACAATACACGAACCGGTTCTCACACACCACCCAACGATAAGCGAACTGATTCTCACACACCACCCAACGATAAGCGAACTGATTCTCACACACCACCCAACGATAAGCGAACTGATTCTCACACACCACCCAACGATAAGCGAACTGATTCTCACACACCACCCAACGATAAGCGAACTGATTCTCACACACCACCCAACGATAAGCGAACTGATTCTCACACACCACCCAACAATACACGAACCGGTTCTCACACACCACCCAACAATACACGAACCGGTTCTCACACACCACCCAATGATACGCGAACCGGTTCTCACACACCACCCAACAATACACGAACAGGTTCTCACACACCACCCAACGATACGCGAACCGGTTCTCACACACCACCCAACAATACACGAACCGGTTCTCACACACCACCCAACGATACGCGAACCGGTTCTCACACACCACCCAACGATACGCGAACCGGTTCTCACACACCATCCAACGATACGCGAACCGGTTCTCTCACACCACCCAACGATACGCGAACTGATTCTCATACACCACCCAACAATACACGAACCGGTTCTCACACACCACCCAACGATAAGCGAACTGATTCTCACACACCACCCAACGATAAGCGAACTGATTCTCACACACCACCCAACGATAAGCGAACTGATTCTCACACACCACCCAACGATAAGCGAACTGATTCTCACACACCACCCAACGATACACGAACCGGTTCTCACACACCACCCAATGATACGCGAACCGGTTCTCACACACCACCCAACAATACACGAACAGGTTCTCACACACCACCCAACGATACGCGAACCGGTTCTCACACACCACCCAACAATACACGAACCGGTTCTCACACACCACCCAACGATACGCGAACCGGTTCTCACACACCACCCAACGATACGCGAACCGGTTCTCACACACCATCCAACGATACGCGAACCGGTTCTCTCACACCACCCAACGATACGCGAACTGATTCTCATACACCACCCAACAATACACGAACCGGTTCTCACACACCACCCAACGATAAGCGAACTGATTCTCACACACCACCCAACGATAAGCGAACTGATTCTCACACACCACCCAACGATAAGCGAACTGATTCTCACACACCACCCAACGATACGCGAACTGATTCTCACACACCACCCAACGATACGCGAACCGGCTCTCCCACACCACCCAACGATAAGCGAACTGATTCTCATACACCACCCAACGATACGCGAACTGATTCTCACACACCACCCAACGATAAGCGAACTGATTCTCACACACCACCCAACGATACGCGAACTGATTCTCACACACCACCCAACGATAAGCGAACTGATTCTCATACACCACCCAACGATACGCGAACTGATTCTCACACACCACCCAACGATACGCGAACTGATTCTCACACACCACCCAACCGACTCTCCTCGCAAATCACAATAATTGAACTGGCTCTTCCACGCCACCGAACGAAATGCGATCCGGCTCTCCCCACACCATTCAATGATACACGATCCGGCTCTCCCCACACCATTCAATGATACACGATCCGGCTCTCCCCACACCATTCAATGATACACGATCCGGCTCTCCCCACACCATTCAATGATACGCGATCCGGCTCTCCCCACACCATTCAATGATACGCGATCCGGCTCTCCCCACACCATTCAATGATACGCGATCCGGCTCTCCCACACCATTCAATGATACGCGATCCGGCTCTCCCACACCATTCAACGATACGCTGTCTGGCTCTCCCCACACCATTCAACGATACGCTGTCTGGCTCTCCCCACACCATTCAACGATACGCTGTCTGGCTCTTCCACATCAACTGTCAATAGTTTCTGACAATAGTTTCTAACAATAAGTGAGTGAGCTCACCGATATCAAATCCAAGTTACCTCTCGTCCTGTTTGTTCCCAGCACGGTGCCATTGTTTGTGGTCCCATCCAGCTGCTCCTCTCCTCCCTGTGCAGACAGACTCGGTAAGCTGCTTTGTTTAAGTCTGAAAGATGGAGTTCTCCTAAACACATGAAACAAGCACAGGAAAATTATGTCAGTTTCCCAGCTGAAACTCCCAGGGCAGATACATCACGGGTTAGATACAGAGTAAAGCTCCCTCTACACTGTCCCATCAAACACTCCCAGGGCAGGTACAGCACGGGTTAGATACAGAGTAAAGCTCCCTCTACACTGTCCCATCAAACACTCCCAGGGCAGGTACAGCACGGGTTAGATACAGAGTAAAGCTCCCTCTACACTGTCCCATCAAACACTCCCAGGGCAGATACATCACGGGTTAGATACAGAGTAAAGCTCCCTCTACACTGTCCCATCAAACACTCCCAGGGCAGGTACAGCACGGGTTAGATACGGAGTAAAGCTCCCTCTACACTGTCCCATCAAACGCTCCCAGGGCAGATACAGCATGGGTTAGATACAGAGTAAAGCTCCCTCTACACTGTGCTATCAATCACTCTCTGATCAGGTACAGCACGGGTTAGATACAGAGTAAAGCTCCCTCTACACTGTCCCATCAAACGCTCCCAGGGCAGATACAGCACGGGTTAGATACAGAGTAAAGCTCCCTCTACACTGTCCCGTCAAACACTCCCAGGGCAGGCACAGCACGGATTAGATACAGAGTAAAGCTCCCTCTACACTGTCCCATCAAACACTCCCAGGGCAGGTACAGCACGGATTAGATACAGAGTAAAGCTCCCTCTACACTGTCCCATCAAACACTCCCAGGGCAGGTACAGCACGGGTTAGAAACAGAGTAAAGCTCCCCTTAGACTGAAGCCCTTTAAAAACAGTAGGAGAATTTATTTTGACCGTTTGAACAAGATGAGATATTTGACTGGTCATTTTTTTACCGGCTGCTACTTCTGATTCGTTTGCTTTGAGCCTATGGACTATTGATTGGAACAACTAACCATTTATCTGTTTAATTACCAATCAGAATCTTTGCTCAAAGTGCTGGAAATCTGAAACAAACAGTAACTGCTTGATCTAATGCAGAGAAGGTCACATTTCACAGGCGAACCCTTCATCTGTACCCTCGGAGGAACGGCCTACACCTTAAATTTCAACAAGTCTACCCTCTCCACTGATGCTGACTGACCCGCTGAGTGTAGAATTTTCTGATTTCTTGCTCTCCAGATGAGGTGCTGTTTGCTTCAAAATTGAACCGATTCCTTTTATTTGAAACATGGGGGCCGATTTTCGGATGGACGAGCGGGTGCGTTGGTGGCGGGGGGGCTCCTAAAATGGCGGAATCCTGGAGCGGGTCCAGAGCCCGGCTCCAACCCGCTGACTTCCGAGTTCCCCAGTGACGCGTTCGGGTGCACGCAGCTCCCGAGTGCGGGACTCCCACCGGCAATTAAAGCCGGCGGGATGCTGCTTTACATAGTTAGTTGAGGTACTTGACAGACCTCACTGAGTGGAGATTTTGGCAGGGGTGCGATTTTGAAGGATCCTCAGCGTGTTTCCTGTGCTGTGGGAAACACTCCCTGTTGCAATAGACGTGTTTCAGCCAGCAGCCAGTGGGAGATGCAAAGGATTATTTGACAGGTGGGGAGAAAACCTCATTTATTGCAGCAGGGAACTCTGTCACTTCAGACAAAGTTTTGGCTGCAACACCGTTGTCTTTCCACTCAAAATTTTTAATTTATACCCTAAACTCTGCTGTGCAAACACATTTACCTACTTTGCGGACCCCCTCAAACTCACATCGTCAGGATGGGGGGGCACCATGGCTGCATTCATCACTTCATCCGAGGACGAGCAACATCACCAGCCTCGCCAGGCACAGCTTCCACCTCTGCCACGTGGAGCTCCACAACACAGTGCTGCACCACAGGCACCTGCACAACAGCACCGAGGGCAACAACATAGAGAGCGACATTGCAGGAGGCACTACCCTCGCCACAGGGTCTACAGACCGAGGCTCAGCTTCCTGGACCTCTCTGAGAGCAGTGCATATGGAGGCTCAGAGTCAGTCACCGTGTAATCGCAGACATCTGCAGCCTCCTTCATGCCGAGCTGCTCCCGGCTGGCCTGAGCAGCATCTTCTTACCTGTCGCTGTCAAAGTCACCACTGCCCTCAACTTCTTCGCCTCCAGATCATTCCAATGTGCCACCGGGGACATCGCCGGGGTCTCTCAGTCGTCTGCACACAAGTGCACAAGGCAGGTCACTGACGGCTTGTTTCACAAGGCCTCGCACTATGTCAACTTCCCCATGGATGACCTCAGCCAGACGGAGAGGGCAGTGGGATTCCACGCTGTGGCTGGCTGCCCACAAGTGCGGGTGTAATTGATTGCACCCACATAGTAATTCGAGCACCTCCACACGAGCCAGGACTGTTCATCAACAGGAAGGGCTATCACTCCATCAACACTCAGCTCATCTGTGACCACCGCAAGAGATTCCTTCACGTGTGTGCCAGATACCCTGGCAGCTGCTACAATTCCTTTATCCTCCGGGAGTCCAACATCCCGCCCCTCTTCCACTCACCGAACACCCGCAAGGGCTGGCTCCTTGGGGACGTGGGATACCCCCTGCACAGGTCGCTCATGATACCCCTGAAGAACCCCACCATCGAGCAACAGCGTCGATATAACGACAGCCACATTGCCACCAGGTCTACAATTGAGCAGGCTATAGGGCTGCTCAAGATGCACTTCAGGTGCCTTGATCGTTCTGGGGGAGCGTTCAATACGCACCAGACAGAGTGGGACACATTATAGTTGTTCAGGGCATGTTGTTCATACCCTGAACAACATGGCACAACAGAGAGGGGTGCCGCTGGAAGAGGCCACATCCACATTTGCCACCCATGTTGAGGAGACGGAGGAGGAGGAGGACGAGGAAGAGGAGGAGTAACAACCCATGGGCAGAACAGCGGCTCACCTAGCTGCTCGTGAGGCCAGGGAGTCACTGATATGTGAATGGTTCTCCTAACATCAGACAGTGAGACGAGTCCAGTCCTCACCACCTGGACAGAGCAGCGGCCACACCAGCCTCCGAACCCCGCCCCCTGCACAAAATAGTCGTGCAACTACACATACACCCACTGTAGACCCTTCCTGACGACAGTCTGGAGGACATGTGTGAAGCCTTGTTAGGCCAGTGCCAGAGTATCTGCCTGCCTGTTTAAGGCGGCAGAGTATTGCTCACCCTGAGTCCGAAGGGCCGTTGTCAGGGCCTTAATGGACTCATTGTTGAGCCGTGCTTGAAGCTCCATGGAGGCTAGCCTTCCCTCTATCGCAGATATTCCCGCACTTACCCACGACACTATCTCAGAGATGCCCTCACGTCCCTGTGACACTATCTCAGAGATGCCCTCACGTCCCTGTGACACTATCTCAGAGGTGCCCTCACGTCCCTGTGACACTATCTCAGAGGTGCCCTCCTGTACCTGTGCAGGAGTTGCACTCATGCAGGAGTTGGACTCCTCCATCCTCTGCGCGATTGTGGAGAGTGTGCGTGGCACTTGTTCCAGCACCTCGCAAATGTGCTGCTGCCCCTCGATCATTCTCTTTTTCATGGCTGGCCCCCGGGGTTCAGCATCTGTGTCCAGCTGAGCAGAGCCTGGAGAAGAATGCTCCCACCGACGTGGACTCTCCACAGCTGCCCCTGCCACCAGTGTCTGCTCGTGCTTATGTGTGTGGTGACTAACCATGTGCGACCCCAGCTAACTGAGGATGGAGACCCACAGAGGTGTGTGTATCTGCACTGGTGGATGGCTCGCTCAGATGTGACGGTGCCTCCTCAGAGGCCCTGTAAGAGAACAGAAGACAATATTAAGCATGATGACAGATGTTAAGGTGCTGAAGCTGGCAAGGCATGTTAACATCATTTGCTATTGTGAGTGCTGAATGTTAAAGTTCTGTCACCAGACTTTTGTTGGGTGGCAGTCTCGGCGTCCCCGACGGACAGACACTCGAGGGTGCGGCTTAGTTCCAGAGCCTCCTGCTCCGTGTCTGTGAGGACGACCAGATGTTGCGCCCCCCTCCGGTCTTCACACTCTCCTGTGCATTCTGGGCTCTCTTCTCCTATAAGGGGAGAAAGTAGAGAGGCGTGAGTGAGGGATGGTGATGTGGCCAACTGCTGAATGCATTGGTTTGGGTGATGCTGACCGTGAAAGAGATGCATCAGAGGGTGAGTATGAGTCAGAGCCATGAGATTGTATGAGGATTGGGTTGAGTGGTAGTGGTGGGATGAGTACTGGGGAGGTGAGTAAGTGCAGGTAAGTTGAGGATGAGGTTTGAGTGGGTGTGAGGAGTGAGGTGATAGAGTAGTGTTGGCGGTGCAGAAGGAGTTGTGGGGTGGGGGCGGTGATGTGGAAGACGGAGTGTAGGAGAATGAGTAAGTGTACTTACTTTGACTGACCTAGTTAGGTCACTGAAGCACTTCATGCACTGGATCCATGTGCGGGAGACATTGTTGCTGTTGCTGGTGACCTCCTCTGCCACCTCGAGCCAGGCCTTCTTGGTGGGTAGAAAATATCCCTCCTCCTCACCCCATCCAGTAGGACCTGGAGTGAGGCATCAGTAAATCTGGGAGCAGCCTTTCCCCTGGGCTGCTCCGTTCTGTACTTCTGGTTGTTTGCTGCAGCATTAGTCAGTGGAGGACTGCCCCTTTAAATAGAGCTCCTCCAGCTGACAGCCTGTGATGCGGGTGCGCAGTCCACCCGCTGCGCAGTTTGATGACGGGAAACCCGGTAGCCACGGTAAGTGGCTTCAATTTCCCCACGATCGAGTGGGGAGCGGACGGGGATTTTACTGGGCGGGTTACCCACGTTCCCAGTCTGCACACAACCCCCCCTCCCCCCGCCTCCCTGGTAATATCGGGGCCATGAAATCAAGTTAGGGTAAGTAAAGACACAATGGGGGAATTTTAACCCCACAGGACGGGCGGGAGAGGGGCAGGTGTGGGTTAAAAATTCAACAATGGGAAATCCGACCCCAAACCTCCTCCAACACGCCTACCTCTGGTTTTAACGTGCCCCCTGGCCTGCGATCCCCTCTCCGCCACCCCAGTCTCCTCTTTAGCCCACCCCCGACTCCCTCTCCGCACCCCCCCTCCCCCACGGTCTCCTTACCAGCCCACCCCGACCCCCTCTCCGCCACCCCCCTCCCCCACGGTCTCCTTACCAGCCCACCCCCGACCCCCTCTCCACCACCCCCCCCCTCCCTCCCCCCACCACGGTCTCTTTACCGGCCCACCCCTGACCCCCTCTCCGCCAACCCCCCCCTCCCCCACGGTCTCCTTACCGGCCCACCCCGATCTCCTCTCCGCCACTCCCCCCACCCTGGTCTCCTCCTGGCCAGCGATCTCTCATAGGAACATAAGTACAGGAGTAGGTCATTTAGCCCCTCGAGCCTGAACCACCATTCGATGCGATCATGGCTCTCCCTCTATCCCTCCTTCCTCTCCACTCCCCAGCTGTGGCCTTCCCACCTGGCAGCCAGTCAGCCTTTCAATCTGGCTGGCTGCCGCCTGGGAAACGGAGAGGAAAAATTTAAATGAGGTCTTGCCGTTAAATTGGGCAGGTTTCCTGACCGCTCCCTCCCGTCAATACCGGAGCCAATGTCTCTCTTTCTCTCAGCTTAATATGCTTTCTAAAGTTTATAAAATATTAATCAAAAGCTACAAGTGTGTAAGTAGTAGTTTCTCTCTGTCACACACACACACACACACACACACACACACACAGTGGTTTAAAATAAATATTTAAAATTTGTTCCCTAGCTTTTCTTCAAATAATTTTGAAAAATGACGAGGCAGAAACTGCAAGAAGGAAAGAACTATAAGAAGGAAACAAGACGGAAATATTCTAGCCGTTCAGGCTCTGGTGCATCCTGGAAATTGGGTACATTGTGTGTGCCCAGATTGTACAGTCTGAATTCAGCTAACAAACTCAAGGCCAGTCCCAGTCTTTTGGGAGGGGCTTATCCGGCAACTAAAAACTTTAATGAATGCATTAAAAGACATTAAAGACAATCCAATGGACAAATGTAATCATGTTGTTGTTTGCTTTTATTTGAAATATCTAATGTCTAAAGTAACGGTTTAGTTTATGAGAAAAAAATGGTGGATGAGAAATGTTCAGAAACCGTTTTGTGGGGGAAAGAGCATCGAGCCTCCCGACTGCCCAGAACCTGTAATTAGACAGGGATAGGAGCCTGTCAACGACGCGCCAGTATTATTTTAAATGTGGATATCAGGATTTATAATGGAAATATTTGACACAAATGTGTGGGAAAAAAGTGGCAACAGGAAGCAAGGTTTTGTAGACAGGAAGTGTGTACTGAACACGATTTTCAATATGATAACAGATGTATACAAGAGTATTATTATATAACGCACTGAATGGCACTGGGCGATATGTACAAAGGAGCATAATACCCAGAAACGTTGTTTGTTTGTGGTAATATTATAAACATACCTTCTGTAAAACTCAGTGACAGTAAATTACAATGTCAAACAAGTGGACAAATTGCACTCGCCATATGAACATGACCAGTGTGTGTGTGACGTGTTACGATGACTGGATCTGGAGCTGCCCTCCTGAACCTGTCGCCTGTGTTCCAGCCAGAGCACACGTCCAGTCCTCAGCTACAGGCACTCTTAACTCTCCATTCCTCCCCACCGTCCCCTCAGGTGACACCTCATACCTGGGAAGTAAACCTTTGTGGCTTCCAAGTCTTTCTAAGGATCTTCCTGTCTTCACATGGCTTCCTGTAGAGAGGCGGGACCTTGCCTGGGGTTGTTTCCTTTGAATAACGAAGAGAGTATTTTAGTGGAGTGGGCGTGTTAATATTTGAGCAGCAGATCCATGGGAATCGTGTCAGTCCATAGAACACACTCAATATGATCTGTTGGTGCAGGATTGCGTCCCATTCTCTGGAATTGGCTGGGATGTTTAACAATGAGGGTCCGGAGGGCAGGGCATTAGGGGAAGGCCTAGAGTGAAGGAATCAGGTGATGGGCTAGGCCCAGAGTGTATCAGGTGGATGGTTTGTGTATGACACTGCGCTCTTGCACTGTATTGGGGTGGTTGATTGGATGGTTTGTGTATGATACAGCATTCCTGCCCTGTATTGAATTTAGGCTTGGGTTTCCTGGACTAAGATTTAAGAACAAAGCCTACCTGGTTATACAAACCCCACAGAGTATTTAATAATCACCTAGCTAACACTGCACCATCTCAGCCTGGGCAGCAATCAGGGGCTACAATTGGCCCAATGACCCTGGACTGGGGGTAGGAGGGGGAATATCACGGTTTCTGTGCCTGACAGTGAACATGTGTGCACGCATACATGTACCTGTGCATACATGTGTATCTGTATACAGATGTGCTTGCCGGGGAGATCTGGATTGGGTTCAGCATTGATGCCCCTATAGTTGAATAGCCTACTGCCAGTCACTGTCTAGGCTCCCACATAAAGAATGGCTGAGATATGGGCGAGGGACCCATGGAATTGTAATCCCATTAGAATCAGCGTCTCTAGGAAAGAAAGCACGGAGAGCCCCTGCATGTAGAGTGTGTTGCTGTAATAGAGCCTCTGGCAGAGAGAGGGGTAACCTACTCACCAGGAGAGTTGTGGAGGCTGTGAAAGAGAGGTATCATTGCCAGATGACAAACTCGCTTCACCAGAACCTGGAGAGGAGCACACAAAGAGTCAATGTCCAGCAACAGCAAACCCTGGCTTGTCACTTGTAACATCTCAGAGAAAGTAAGAGGTACTTTGTCCCTCCTCTATCACTGACCGGTCCATACTCTGTCCCTCCTCTATCACTGACCGGTCCGTACTCTGTCCCTCCTCTATCCCCGACCGGGCCGTACTCTGTCCCTCCTCGATCACTGACCGGTCCATACTCTGTCCCTCCTCTATCACTGACCGGTCCGTACTCTGTCCCTCCTCTATCACTGACCGGTCCATACTCTGTCCCTCCTCTATCACTGACCGGTCCGTACTCTGTCCCTCCTCTATCCCCGACCGGGCCGTACTCTGTCCCTCCTCTATCCCCGACCGGGCCGTACTCTGTCCCTCCTCTATCATTGACCGGTCCGTACTCTGTCCCTCCTCTATCACTGACCGGTCCGTACTCTGTCCCTCCTCTATCCCCAACCGGTCCGTACTCTGTCCCTCCTCTATCATTGACCGGGCCATACTCTGTCCCTCCTCTATCCCCGACCGGGCCGTACTCTGTCCCTCCTCTATCCCCGACCGGTCCGTACTCTGTCCCTCCTCTATCACTGACCGGTCCGTACTCTGTCCCTCCTCTATCCCCGACCGGGCCGTACTCTGTCCCTCCTCTATCATTGACCGGGCCGTACTCTGTCCCTCCTCTATCCCCGACCGGGCCGTACTCTGTCCCTCCTCTATCCCCGACCGGGCCGTACTCTGTCCCTCCTCTATCGTTGACCGGGCCGTACTCTGTCCCTCCTCTATCACTGACCGGTCCGTACTCTGTCCCTCCTCTATCACTGACCGGTCCGTACTCTGTCCCTCCTCTATCACTGACCGGTCCGTACTCTGTCCCTCCTCTATCCCCGACCGGGCCGTACTCTGTCCCTCCTCTATCACTGACCGGTCCGTACTCTGTCCCTCCTCTATCACTGACCGGTCCGTACTCTGTCCCTCCTCTATCCCCAACCGGTCCGTACTCTGTCCCTCCTCTATCATTGACCGGGCCGTACTCTGTCCCTCCTCTATCCCCGACCGGGCCGTACTCTGTCCCTCCTCTATCCCCGACCGGTCCGTACTCTGTCCCTCCTCTATCCCCAACCGGTCCGTACTCTGTCCCTCCTCTATCATTGACCGGGCCATACTCTGTCCCTCCTCTATCCCCGACCGGGCCGTACTCTGTCCCTCCTCTATCCCCGACCGGTCCGTACTCTGTCCCTCCTCTATCACTGACCGGTCCGTACTCTGTCCCTCCTCTATCCCCGACCGGGCCGTACTCTGTCCCTCCTCTATCATTGACCGGGCCGTACTCTGTCCCTCCTCTATCCCCGACCGGGCCGTACTCTGTCCCTCCTCTATCCCCGACCGGGCCGTACTCTGTCCCTCCTCTATCGTTGACCGGGCCGTACTCTGTCCCTCCTCTATCACTGACCGGTCCGTACTCTGTCCCTCCTCTATCACTGACCGGTCCGTACTCTGTCCCTCCTCTATCCCCGACCGGGCCGTACTCTGTCCCTCCTCTATCACTGACCGGTCCGTACTCTGTCCCTCCTCTATCACTGACCGGTCCGTACTCTGTCCCTCCTCTATCCCCAACCGGTCCGTACTCTGTCCCTCCTCTATCATTGACCGGGCCGTACTCTGTCCCTCCTCTATCCCCGACCGGGCCGTACTCTGTCCCTCCTCTATCCCCGACCGGGCCGTACTCTGTCCCTCCTCTATCACTGACCGGTCCGTACTCTGTCCCTCCTCGATCACTGACCGGTCCGTACTCTGTCCCTCCTCTATCCCCGACCGGGCCGTACTCTGTCCCTCCTCTATCACTGACCGGTCCGTACTCTGTCCCTCCTCTATCACTGACCGGTCCGTACTCTGTCCCTCCTCTATCCCCAACCGGTCCGTACTCTGTCCCTCCTCTATCATTGACCGGGCCGTACTCTGTCCCTCCTCTATCCCCGACCGGGCCGTACTCTGTCCCTCCTCTATCGTTGACCGGGCCGTACTCTGTCCCTCCTCTATCCCCGACCGGGCCGTACTCTGTCCCTCCTCTATCCCCGACCGGTCCGTACTCTGTCCCTCCTCTATCCCCGACCGGGCCGTACTCTGTCCCTCCTCTATCCCCGACCGGGCCGTACTCTGTCCCTCCTCTATCCCTGACCGGGCCGTACTCTGTCCCTCCTCTATCCCCGACCGGGCCGTACTCTGTCCCTCCTCTATCCCCGACCGGGCCGTACTCTGTCCCTCCTCTATCATTGACCGGTCCGTACTCTGTCCCTCCTCTATCCCCGACCGGGCCGTACTCTGTCCCTCCTCTATCATTGACCGGTCCGTACTCTGTCCCTCCTCTATCCCCGACCGGTCCGTACTCTGTCCCTCCTCTATCGTTGACCGGGCCGTACTCTGTCCCTCCTCTATCATTGACCGGGCCGTACTCTGTCCCTCCTCTATCATTGACCGGTCCGTACTCTGTCCCTCCTCTATCCCCGACCGGGCCGTACTCTGTCCCTCCTCTATCATTGACCGGGCCGTACTCTGTCCCTCCTCTATCACTGACCGGTCCGTACTCTGTCCCTCCTCTATCATTGACCGGGCCATACTCTGTCCCTCCTCTATCCCTGACCGGTCCGTACTCTGTCCCTCCTCTATCCCCGACCGGGCCGTACTCTGTCCCTCCTCTATCCCCGACCGGGCCGTACTCTGTCCCTCCTCTATCCCCGACCGGGCCGTACTCTGTCCCTCCTCTATCCCCGACCGGTCCGTACTCTGTCCCTCCTCTATCACTGACCGGTCCGTACTCTGTCCCTCCTCTATTCCCGACCGGGCCGTACTCTGTCCCTCCTCTATCCCCGACCGGTCCGTACTCTGTCCCTCCTCTATCATTGACCGGGCCATACTCTGTCCCTCCTCTATCGTTGACCGGGCCGTACTCTGTCCCTCCTCTATCACTGACCGGTCCGTACTCTGTCCCTCCTCTATCACTGACCGGTCCATACTCTGTCCCTCCTCTATCACTGACCGGTCCGTACTCTGTCCCTCCTCTATCCCCGACCGGGCCGTACTCTGTCCCTCCTCTATCACTGACCGGTCCGTACTCTGTCCCTCCTCTATCACTGACCGGTCCGTACTCTGTCCCTCCTCTATCCCCGACCGGTCCGTACTCTGTCCCTCCTCTATCACTGACCGGTCCGTACTCTGTCCCTCCTCTATCACTGACCGGTCCGTACTCTGTCCCTCCTCTATCACTGACCGGGCCGTACTCTGTCCCTCCTCTATCCCCAACCGGTCCGTACTCTGTCCCTCCTCTATCATTGACCGGTCCGTACTCTGTCCCTCCTCTATCATTGACCGGGCCATACTCTGTCCCTCCTCTATCCCCGACCGGGCCGTACTCTGTCCCTCCTCTATCATTGACCGGTCCGTACTCTGTCCCTCCTCTATCACTGACCGGTCCGTACTCTGTCCCTCCTCTATCCTCAACCGGTCCGTACTCTGTCCCTCCTCTATCACTGACCGGGCCATACTCTGTCCCTCCTCTATCCCCGACCGGTCCGTACTCTGTCCCTCCTCTATCCCCGACCGGGCCGTACTCTGTCCCTCCTCTATCACTGACCGGTCCGTACTCTGTCCCTCCTCTATCCCCGACCGGGCCGTACTCTGTCCCTCCTCTATCGTTGACCGGGCCGTACTCTGTCCCTCCTCTATCACTGACCGGTCCGTACTCTGTCCCTCCTCTATCCCCAACCGGTCCGTACTCTGTCCCTCCTCTATCATTGACCGGGCCGTACTCTGTCCCTCCTCTATCCCCGACCGGTCCGTACTCTGTCCCTCCTCTATCATTGACCGGGCCGTACTCTGTCCCTCCTCTATCCCTGACCGGTCCGTACTCTGTCCCTCCTCTATCACTGACCGGGCCGTACTCTGTCCCTCCTCTATCACTGACCGGTCCGTACTCTGTCCCTCCTCTATCCCCGACCGGTCCGTACTCTGTCCCTCCTCTATCATTGACCGGGCCATACTCTGTCCCTCCTCTATCCCTGACCGGTCCGTACTCTGTCCCTCCTCTATCACTGACCGGGCCGTACTCTGTCCCTCCTCTATCACTGACCGGTCCGTACTCTGTCCCTCCTCTATCCCCGACCGGTCCGTACTCTGTCCCTCCTCTATCATTGACCGGGCCATACTCTGTCCCTCCTCTATCCCTGACCGGTCCGTACTCTGTCCCTCCTCTATCCCCGACCGGGCCGTACTCTGTCCCTCCTCTATCCCCGACCGGGCCGTACTCTGTCCCTCCTCTATCGTTGACCGGGCCGTACTCTGTCCCTCCTCTATCACTGACCGGTCCGTACTCTGTCCCTCCTCTATCCCCGACCGGGCCATACTCTGTCCCTCCTCTATCGTTGACCGGGCCGTACTCTGTCCCTCCTCTATCATTGACCGGTCCGTACTTTGTCCCTCCTCTATCCCCAACCGGTCCATACTCTGTCCCTCCTCTATCAGTGACCAGTCCGTACTCTGTCCCACCTCTATCATTGACCGGTCCGTACTCTGTCCCACCTCTATCGTTGACCGGTCCGTACTCTGTCCCTCCTCTATCCCCGACCGGGCCATACTCTGTCCCTCCTCTATCGTTGACCGGGCCATACTCTGTCCCTCCTCTATCATTGACCGGGCCGTACTCTGTCCCACCTCTATCGTTGACCGGGCCGTACTCTGTCCCTCCTCTATCATTGACCGGTCCGTACTTTGTCCCTCCTCTATCCCCAACCGGTCCATACTCTGTCCCTCCTCTATCAGTGACCAGTCCGTACTCTGTCCCACCTCTATCATTGACTGGTCCGTACTCTGTCCCACCTCTATCGTTGACCGGTCCGTACTTTGTCCCTCCTCTATCCCCAACCGGTCCATACTCTGTCCCTCCTCTATCAGTGACCAGTCCGTACTCTGTCCCACCTCTATCATTGACCGGTCCGTACTCTGTCCCTCCTCTATCATTGACCGGTCCATACTCTGTCCCTCCTCTATCAGTGACCAGTCCGTACTCTGTCCCACCTCTATCATTGACCGGTCCGTACTCTGTCCCACCTCTATCAGTGACCAGTCCGTACTCTGTCCCACCTCTATCATTGACCGGTCCGTACTCTGTCCCACCTCTATCATTGACCGGTCCATACTCTGTCCCTCCTCTATCAGTGACCAGTCCGTACTCTGTCCCACCTCTATCATTGACCGGTCCGTACTCTGTCCCACCTCTATCGTTGACCGGTCCGTACTCTGTCCCACCTCTATCGTTGACCGGTCCGTACTCTGTCCCTCCTCTATCACTGACCGGTCCATACTCTGTCCCTCCTCTATCGTTGACCGGTCCATACTCTGTCCCTCCTCTATCAGTGACCAGTCCGTACTCTGTCCCACCTCTATCATTGACCGGTCCGTACTCTGTCCCACCTCTATCACTGACCGGTCCATACTCTGTCCCTCCTCTATCGTTGACCGGTCCATACTCTGTCCCTCCTCTATCAGTGACCAGTCCGTACTCTGTCCCACCTCTATCATTGACCGGTCCGTACTCTGTCCCACCTCTATCACTGACCGGTCCATACTCTGTCCCTCCTCTATCAGTGACCAGTCCGTACTCTGTCCCACCTCTATCACTGACCGGTCCATACTCTGTCCCTCCTCTATCAGTGACCAGTCCGTACTCTGTCCCACCTCTATCACTGACCGGTCCATACTCTGTCCCTCCTCTATCAGTGACCAGTCCGTACTCTGTCCCACCTCTATCATTGACCGGTCCATACTCTGTCCCTCCTCTATCACTGACCAGTCCGTACTCTGTCCCACCTCTATCATTGACCGGTCCATACTCTGTCCCTCCTCTATCAGTGACCAGTCCGTACTCTGTCCCACCTCTATCATTGACCGGTCCATACTCTGTCCCTCCTCTATCACTGACCAGTCCGTACTCTGTCCCACCTCTATCATTGACCGGTCCATACTCTGTCCCTCCTCTATCACTGACCGGTCCATACTCTGTCCCTCCTCTATCGTTGACCGGTCCATACTCTGTCCCTCCTCTATCAGTGACCAGTCCGTACTCTGTCCCACCTCTATCATTGACCGGGCCGTACTCTGTCCCACCTCTATCACTGACCGGTCCATACTCTGTCCCTCCTCTATCAGTGACCAGTCCGTACTCTGTCCCACCTCTATCATTGACCGGGCCGTACTCTGTCCTACCTCTATCACTGACCAGTTCTGTACTCTGTCCCACCTCTATTATTGATCGGTCCCTACTCTGACCTACTCTATGACTGCCCTGTCTGTTCCTCCAGTGTTAAGACCCTCAGAGTTGATAATCCAACCTTGGATGTCCCTGGCCCCAGGGTACAGTAAGGGGTGTTGAAGCCTGAGGCCTGCTAGGATTGTGGCACACTATAATCTGACCAAAAGGCTTTTTTAGTGGGCATTGAGCATCTGGTTGAGTTTAAACTTCCAGATCACACTCGAGTGTGTCATAACTATAACCAGCCTCCGCCCTCAGCTTTACTGTGCGGCATGCACTGGGCGTAGTAAGTGATTAAAAAATATGTTCATCAGGCTTGGCCCTAGTGCTGGAGGTCCTAAACTGCCCCAGACTCAGCATCTGTATAAACAGGTACTGCAAGGGAGGCCCCTTCCCTCACATTGGCTCTTTCTCTCAGAGGGGCCCCATTGCTACAGCCTGGCTGGAGATTGCTCCTCTTTTTAAGCTTGTTTGTTGTTTAGCTCTTTTGCCACATAGGAACTTAATGTCTGCTTCTTAAAGCTACTCTCCATGTGCTGTCTCTGCCAAATGCCCCAGGGATCTTTCGATGTGTTTTGTCTATGTGGGCATCGCTATGGGCAGGTTTTGAAGAGAAGGTGGCGTGCCAGGTTGATTGGTACTGCCCCTTAGGTCACGATCCACGTGTAAAGCCAGACAATCGGCCAAAGATAGTGTGCTTGTCGAGACTGCGATTCCCGAAGGAGCCCGTCACTGCCCTCTGCACACTCACGTAGCCAGAGCTGGACAGGGGCGGCTCTGTCAAGCAGCAGAGACCGGCAACACACAGCTGCATCACGTGAGTCACAAATGCCTTGGCCATTCCATTCATCTGTACGCCCACTGAGAAAACACAGCAACACAAGGCAGCCAACACTTTTATTGTCTGCCTACATTTGCCGAAGTGCAGGGCATTTTTGAAATGAACCCAGCTCTGAGCCCCGGCTCCCAGTGCTGCCCAACTTCATGATCAGAAACTTGAACGCAGGGCTGGCCTGTGAGCGTAGGTATGGAATCGTGCTGCCAATGGCCATACTCGGCCACTACCATGATCCCCTCACTGGGGGCCAATGTCAAGGGCCAGGAAGACAGGATGGAGGCTGCTGCGGGACTAAGGATACTCTCTGCAGCCATATCTGGTTATCCCATTGAGGCAGCCAAGAAGAAGAGCCGAGAAGCCATTTTGTGTATGGCCATGCTGGTACCAGCGGGATGGTGGAACAGAACGTCAAGTTCCTGTGCGATTGGAAAGGTGGTTCAAATTACCGCTGCATCGTACAATTGGCCCTTGCCATGGAGCCTGAAAATGGGGCCTAACCCGCTTCCCCTTGGCTAGCTCCTCCCCTCCTTCAAAAACCTCCTCCAAATCTACCTCTTTGGTCACCAGCCCTCACCCTTCTCCAGCCATCCTAGGTGTGGGGTTATAACACTATGGGGTGTTTCGAAGGGGCTAAATAGTCACAAATGACTGTTGACTTCTGTCACTCTGGCTCTGAAATGCGCTGAAGTGAAGCACCTACACCCAAGAACAACTTGCATTTATCTATCGCCTTTAACGTAGTAAAACGTCCCAAGGTGCTTCACAAGGGCGTTATCGACAAAATTTGACCCCAGGCCACATCAGGAGCTATTAGGACAGGTGAGCAAAAGCTTGGTCAAAGAGGTAGGTTTTAAGGTGCGTCTTAAAGGAGGAGAGAGGGAGAGAGGCGGAGAGGTTTAAGACTCCCACCCAAACTGAGTTACCTGCATTGTTCCTGATCTTCTGGATCCATTCGTCCATCAGTTCGTCCGATGGAGCAGAGAAGAGATACTCAGCTCCGTCACTGAGCCTAGGGAAACAGATTCCATTCACAGTGTTTGCTACATTACCTCACACACCCCCCCAGGTATAGGTATATGTACAGACTCACAACCCCCCCCAGGTATAGGTATACGTACAGACTCACACCCCCCCCCCCAGGTGTAGGTATATGTACAGACTCACACACCCCCCCAGGTGTAGGTATATGTACAGACTCACACCCCCCCCCAGGTATAGGTATATGTACAGACTCACACACCCCCCCCCCCCGGGTATAGGTATATGTACAGACTCACACCCACCCCCAGGTATAGGTATACGTACAGACTCACACACCCCACCAGGTGTAGTTATATGTACAGACTCACACCCCCCCCCCCGGGTATAGGTATATGTACAGACTCACACACCTCCCCAGGTATAGGTATACGTACAGACTCACACCCCCCCCCAGGTACAGGTATATGTACAGACTCACACACCTCCCCAGGTATAGGTATACGTACAGACTCACACCCCCCCCCAGGTATAGGTATATGTACAGACTCACATCCCCCCCCCCCCGGGTATAGGTATACGTACAGACTCACACCCCCCCAGGTATAGGTATATGTACAGACTCACACCCCCCCCCCATGTATAGGTATATGTACAGACTCACACACCCCCCCAGGTATAGGTATACGTACAGACTCACATCCCCCCCCCCCCCCGGGTATAGGTATACGTACAGACTCACACACCCCCCCAGGTATAGGTATACGTACAGACTCACATCCCCCCCCCCCCCCCGGGTATAGGTATACGTACAGACTCACACACCCCCCCAGGTATAGGTATACGTACAGACTCACATCCCCCCCCCCCCCCCGGGTATAGGTATATGTACAGACTCACCCCACCCCCCAGGTATAGGTATACGTACAGACTCACCCCACCCCCCAGGTATAGGTATATGTACAGACTCACCCCCCCCCCCCCCAGGTATAGGTATACGTACAGACTCACCCCACCCCCCAGGTATAGGTATTTGTACAAACACACCCCCCCCCCCAGGTATGGGTATACGTACAGACTCACCCCACCCCCCAGGTATAGGTATACGTACAGACTCACCCCCCCCCCAGGTATAGGTATATGTACAGACTCACACACCCCCCCAGGTATAGGTACACGTACAGACTCACACCTCCCCCCCCATGTATAGGTATATGCACAGACTCACACCCCCCCCCCCAGGTATAGGTATATGTACAGACTCACCCCACCCCCCAGGTATAGGTATACGTACAGACTCACCCCCCCCCCAGGTATAGGTATATGTACAGACTCACACCCCCCCCCCCATGTATAGGTATATGTACAGACTCACACACACCCCCAGGTATAGGTATATGTACAGACTCACCCCCCCCACCCCCCAGGTATAGGTATACGTACAGACTCACACACCCCCCCCAGGTATAGGTATACGTACAGACTCACCCCCCCCCCAGGTATAGGTATATGTACAGACTCACACCCCCCCCCCCAGGTATAGGTATACGTACAGACTCACCCCCCCCCCCCCAGGTATAGGTATACGTACAGACCCACACCCCCCCCCAGGTATAGGTATACGTACAGACTCACCCCCCCCCCCCAGGTATAGGTATACGTACAGACTCACATCCCCCCCCCAGGTATATGTACATACTCACACACCCCCCCAGGTATAGGTACACGTACAGACTCACACCTCCCCCCCCATGTATAGGTATATGCACAGACTCACACCTCCCCCGGGTATAGGTATATGTACAGACTCACACCCCCCCCCCCAGGTATAGGTATATGTACAGACTCACCCCACCCCCCAGGTATAGGTATACGTACAGACTCACCCCCCCCCCCAGGTATAGGTATATGTACAGACTCACCCCCCCCCCCATGTATAGGTATATGTACAGACTCACACACCCCCCCAGGTATAGGTATACGTACAGACTCACCCCCCCCCCAGGTATAGGTATACGTACAGACTCACACCCCCCCCCCCAGGTATAGGTATATGTACAGACTCACCCCACCCCCCAGGTATAGGTATATGTACAGACTCACCCCACCCCCCAGGTATAGGTATACGTACAGACTCACCCCCCCCCCCAGGTATAGGTATACGTACAGACTCACCCCCCCCCCCCCCCAGGTATAGGTATATGTACAGACTCACACCCCCCCCCCCCAGGTATAGGTATATGTACAGACTCACCCCACCCCCCAGGTATAGGTATACGTACAGACTCACCCCCCCCCCCAGGTATAGGTATATGTACAGACTCACCCCCCCCCCCCCATGTATAGGTATATGTACAGACTCACACACCCCCCCAGGTATAGGTATACGTACAGACTCACCCCCCCCCAGGTATAGGTATACGTACAGACTCACACCCCCCCCCCCAGGTATAGGTATATGTACAGACTCACCCCACCCCCCAGGTATAGGTATATGTACAGACTCACACCCCCCCCCCCAGGTATAGGTATATGTACAGACTCACCCCACCCCCCAGGTATAGGTATATGTACAGACTCACCCCCCCCCCCCATGTATAGGTATATGTACAGACTCACACACCCCCCCAGGTATAGGTATACGTACAGACTCACCCCCCCCCCCAGGTATAGGTATATGTACAGACTCACACACCCCCCCAGGTATAGGTATACGTACAGACTCACCCCCCCCCCCAGGTATAGGTATATGTACAGACTCACACCCCCCCCCCATGTATAGGTATACGTACAGACTCACCCCCCCCCCCAGGTATAGGTATACGTACAGACTCACCCCCCCCCCCCCAGGTATAGGTATATGTACAGACTCACCCCCCCCCCCCAGGTGCAGGTATATGTACAGACTCACTCCCCCCCCCCCAGGTGTAGGTATATGTACAGACTCACCCCCCCCCCCATGTATAGGTATATGTACAGACTCACCCCCCCCCCATGTATAGGTATATGTACAGACTCACCCCCCCCCCAATGTATAGGTATACGTACAGACTCACCCCCCCCCCCATGTATAGGTATATGTACAGACTCACACCCCCCCCCCCCCCCGGGTATAGGTATATGTACAGACTCACACCCCCCCGCCAGGTGTAGGTATATGTACAAACCCACACCCCCCCCACAGGTGTAGGTATATGTACAAACTCACACACACCCCCAGGTGTAGGCATATAGAATCATAGAATCATAGAAGTTACAACATGGAAACAGGCCCTTCGGCCCAACATGTCCATGTCGCCCAGTTTATACCACTAAGCTAGTCCCAATTGCCTGCACTTGGCCCATATCCCTCTATACCCATCTTACCCATGTAACTGTCCAAATGCTTTTTAAAAGACAAAATTGTACCCGCCTCTACTACTGCCTCTGGCAGCTCGTTCCAGACACTCACCACCCTTTGAGTGAAAAAATTGCCCCTCTGGACCCTTTTGTATCTCTCCCCTCTCACCTTAAATCTATGCCCCCTCGTTATAGACTCCCCTACCTTTGGGAAAAGATTTTGACTATCGACCTTATCTATGCCCCTCATTATTTTATAGACTTCTATAAGATCACCCCTTAACCTCCTACTCTCCAGGGAAAAAAGTCCCAGTCTGTCTAACCTCTCCCTGTAAGTCAAACCATCAAGTCCCGGTAGCATCCTAGTAAATCTTTTCTGCACTCTTTCTAGTTTAATAATATCCTTTCTATAATAGGGTGACCAGAACTGTACACAGTACTCCAAGTGTGGCCTCACCAATGCCCTGTACAACTTCAACAAGACATCCCAACTCCTGCATTCAATGTTCTGACCAATGAAACCAAGCATGCCGAATGCCTTCTTCACCACCCTATCCACCTGTGACTCCACTTTCAAGGAGCTATGAACCTGTACTCCTAGATCTCTTTGTTCTATAACTCTCCCCAACGCCCTACCATTAACGGAGTAGGTCCTGGCCCGATTCGATCTACCAAAATGCATCACCTCACATTTATCTAAATTAAACTCCATCTGCCATTCATCGGCCCACTGGCCCAATTGATCAAGATCCCGTTGCAATCCCAGATAACCTTCTTCACTGTCCACAATGCCACCAATCTTGGTGTCATCTGCAAACTTACTAACCATGCCTCCTAAATTCTCATCCAAATCATTAATATAAATAACAAATAACAGCGGACCCAGCACCGATCCCTGAGGCACACCGCTGGACACAGGCATCCAGTTTGAAAAACAACCCTCTACAACCACCCTCTGTCTTCTGTCGTCAAGCCAATTTTGTATCCAATTGGCTACCTCACCTTGGATCCCATGAGATTTAACCTTATGTAACAACCTACCATGCGGTACCTTGTCAAATGCTTTGCTGAAGTCCATGTTGACCACGTCTACTGCACAGCCCTCATCTATCTTCTTGGTTACCCCTTCAAAAAACTCAATCAAATTCGTGAGACATGATTTTCCTCTCACAAAACCATGCTGACTGTTCCTAATTAGTCCCTGCCTCTCCAAATGCCTGTAGATCCTGTCCCTCAGAATACCCTCTAACAACTTACCCACTACAGATGTCAGGCTCACTGGTCTGTAGATCCCAGGCTTTTCCCTGCCGCCCTTCTTAAACAAAGGCACAACATTTGCTACCCTCCAATCTTCAGGCACCTCAACTGTAGCGGTGGATGATTCAAATATCTCTGCTAGGGGACCCGCAATTTCCTCCCTAACCTCCCATAACGTCCTGGGATACATTTCATCAGGTCCCGGAGATTTATCTACCTTGATGCGCGTTAAGACTTCCAGCACCTCCCTCTCTGTAATATGTACACTCCTCAAGACATCACTATTTATTTCCCCAAGTTCCCTAACATCCATGCCTTTCTCAACCGTAAATACCGATGTGAAATATTCATTCAGGATCTCACCCATTTCTTGTGGTTCCGCACATAGATGACCTTGTTGATCCTTAAGAGGCCCTACTCTCTCCCTAGTTACCCTTTTGCCCTTTATGTATTTGTAGAAGCTCTTTGGATTCACCTTTGCCTGATCTGCCAAAGCAATCTCATATCCCCTTTTTGCCCTCCTGATTTCTCTCTTAACTCTACTCCGGCAATCTCTATACTCTTCAAGGGATCCACTTGATCCCAGCTGCCTATGCATGTCATATGCCTCCTTCTTCTTTTTGACTAGTGCCTCAATCTCCCGAGTCATCCAAGGTTCCCTACTTCTACCAGCCTTGCCCTTCACTTTATAAGGAATGTGCTTACCCTGAACCCTGGTTAACACACTTTTGAAAGCCTCCCACTTACCAGACGTCCCTTTGCCTGCCAACAGACTCTCCCAATCAACTTCTGAAAGTTCCTGTCTAATACCATCAAAATTGGCCTTTCCCCAATTTAGAATTTTAACTTTTGGGCCAGACCTATCCTTCTCCATAGCTATCTTAAAACTAATGGAATTATGATCACTGGTCCCAAAGTGATCCCTCACTAACACTTCTGTCACCTGCCCTTCCTTATTTCCCAAGAGGAGGTCAAGTTTTGCCCCCTCTCTCGTCGGGCCATCCACATACTGAATGAGAAATTCCTCCTGAATACACTCAACAAATTTCTCTCCATCCAAGCCCCTAATGCTATGGCTGTCCCAGTCAATGTTGGGAAAGTTAAAGTCCCCTACTATTACCACCCTATTTTTCTTGCAGCTGTCTGTAATCTCCTTACATATTTGCTCCTCAATTTCCCGTTGACTATTTGGGGGTCTGTAGTACAATCCTATCAAAGTGATCTCTCCCTTCTTATTTTTCAGTTCTACCCATATAGACTCAGTGGGCAAACCCTCGGATATATCCCCTCTCACTACTGCCGTGATGTTCTCCCTAATCAAGAATGCAACTCCCCCTCCTCTCTTACCTCCTGCTCTATCTTTCCTATAGCATCTGTACCCTGGAACATTGAGCTGCCAGTCCTGCCCCTCCCTTAGCCATGTTTCAGTAATAGCTATAACATCCCAGTCCCATGTACCCATCCATGCCCTGAGTTCATCTGCCTTGCCCATCAGACTTCTTGCATTGAAATAAATGCAGTTTAATCTAGACTTCCCTTGGTCTTTGCCCTGCTTTCTCAGACCATCTGTCCGGTCATGTTCTGTACACTCTCCCTTACTGCCTCTTGTTTCTGTCACCATTTTATTTCCCACTGACTTCCTGCATTGATTCCCATCCCCCTGCCACATTAGTTTAAACCCTCCCCAACAGCACTGGCAAACACTCCCCCTCGGACATTGGTTCCAGTCCTGCCCAGATGCAGACCGTCCAATTTGTACTGGTCCCACCTCCCCCAGAACCGGTTCCAATGGCCCAGGAATTTGAATCCCTCCCTCTTGCACCATCTCTCAAGCCACGTATTCATCTTAGCTATCCTGTCATTCCTACTCTGACTTGCCCGTGGCACTGGTAGCAATCCTGAGATTACTACCTTTGAGGTCCTACTCTTTAGTTTAACTCCTAACTCCCTAAATTCAGCTTGTAGGACCTCATCCTGTTTTTTACCTATATCGTTGGTGCCTATATGCACCACGACAACTGGCTGTTCACCCTCCCCCTCCAGAATGTCCTGCAGCCGCTCCGAGACATCCTTGACCCTTGCACCAGGGAGGCAACACACCATCCTGGAGTCTCGGTTGCGTCCGCAGAAACGCCTGTCTATTCCCCTTACAATCGAGTCCCCTATCACTATAGCTCTGCCACTCTTTTTCCTGCCCTCCTGTGCAGCAGAGCCAGCCACGGTGCCATGAACCTGGCCACTGCCACCTTCCCCTGGTGAGCCATCTCCCCCAACAGTATCCAAAACGGTATACCTGTTTTGGAGGGAGATGACCGCAGGGGACCCCTGTACAGACTCACACACCCCCCCAGGTGTAGGTATATGTACAAACCCACACACCCCCCCAGGTGTAGGTATATGTACAGACTCACCCCCCCCCCCAGGTGTCGGTATATGTACAGACTCACCCCGCCCCCCCCAGGTGTAGGTATATGTACAAACTCACACACACACACCAAGGTGTAGGTATATGTACAGACTCACACACACACCAAGGTATAGGTATATGTACAGACTCACGCAAACACCAAGGTATAGGTATATGTACAGACTCACGCACACCCCCAGGTGTAGGCATATGTACAGACTCACGCACACCCCCAGGTGTAGGTATATGTACAAACTCACAAACCCCAAGGTGTAGGTATATGTACAGACTCATACACACACTAAGGTGTAGGTATATGTACAGATTGATACACACACATTAAGGTGCAGGTATATGTACAGATTCACACACACCTTAGTGTGGGTATATGTACAGACTCACACACACCATAGTGCGGGTATATGTACAGACTCACACACACCATAGTGTGGGTATATGTACAGTTTCACACACACCATAGTGCGGGTATATGTACAGGTTCACACACACCATAGTGCGGGTATATGTACAGATTCACACACACCATAGTGCGGGTATATGTACAGACTCACACACACCATAGTGCGGGTATATGTACAGACTCACACACACCATAGTGTGGGTATATGTACAGACTCACACACACCATAGTGCGGGTATATGTACAGACTCACACACACCATAGTGCGGGTATATGTACAGACTCACACACACCATAGTGCGGGTATATGTACAAATTCACACACACCATAGTGCGGGTATATGTACAGACTCACACACACCATAGTGCGGGTATATGTACAGACTCACACACACCATAGTGCGGGTATATGTACAAATTCACACACACCATAGTGCGGGTATATGTACAGACTCACACACACCATAGTGCGGGTATATGTACAAATTCACACACACCATAGTGCGGGTATATGTACAGACTCACACACACCATAGTGTGGGTATATGTACAGACTCACACACACCATAGTGTGGGTATATGTACAGACTCACACACACCATAGTGCGGGTATATGTACAGATTCACACACACCATAGTGTGGGTATATGTATAGACTCACACACACCATAGTGTGGGTATATGTACAGACTCACACACACCATAGTGTGGGTATATGTATAGACTCACACACACCATAGTGTGGGTATATGTACAGACTCACACACACCATAGTGCGGGTATATGTATAGACTCACACACACCATAGTGTGGGTATATGTACAGATTCACACACACCATAGTGTGGGTATATGTATAGACTCACACACACCATAGTGTGGGTATATGTACAGACTCACACACACCATAGTGTGGGTATATGTACAGACTCACACACACCATAGTGCGGGTATATGTACAGATTCACACACACCATAGTGTGGGTATATGTATAGACTCACACACACCATAGTGTGGGTATATGTACAGACTCACACACACCATAGTGTGGGTATATGTATAGACTCACACACACCATAGTGTGGGTATATGTACAGATTCACACACACCATAGTGTGGGTATATGTACAGACTCACACACACCATAGTGTGGGTATATGTACAGACTCACACACACCATAGTGCGGGTATATGTACAGATTCACACACACCATAGTGTGGGTATATGTACAGACTCACACACACCATAGTGCGGGTATATGTACAGACTCACACACACCATAGTGTGGGTATATGTATAGACTCACACACACCATAGTGTGGGTATATGTACAGACTCACACACACCATAGTGTGGGTATATGTACAGACTCACACACACCATAGTGTGGGTATATGTACAGACTCACACACACCATAGTGCGGGTATATGTACAGATACACACACACCATAGTGTGGGTATATGTACAGACTCACACACACCATAGTGTGGGTATATGTACAGACTCACACACACCATAGTGTGGGTATATGTATAGACTCACACACACCATAGTGTGGGTATATGTATAGACTCACACACACCATAGTGTGGGTATATGTACAGATTCACACACACCATAGTGTGGGTATATGTACAGACTCACACACACCATAGTGTGGGTATATGTACAGACTCACACACACCATAGTGTGGGTATATGTACAGACTCACACACACCATAGTGTGGGTATATGTACAGACTCACACACACCATAGTGCGGGTATATGTACAGATTCACACACACCATAGTGTGGGTATATGTACAGACTCACACACACCATAGTGTGGGTATATGTACAGACTCACACACACCATAGTGTGGGTATATGTATAGACTCACACACACCATAGTGTGGGTATATGTACAGACTCACACACACCATAGTGTGGGTATATGTACAGACTCACACACACCATAGTGTGGGTATATGTACAGACTCACACACACCATAGTGCGGGTATATGTACAGATTCACACACACCATAGTGTGGGTATATGTACAGACTCACACACACCATAGTGTGGGTATATGTACAGACTCACACACACCATAGTGTGGGTATATGTATAGACTCACACACACCATAGTGTGGGTATATGTATAGACTCACACACACCATAGTGTGGGTATATGTACGGATTCACACACACCATAGTGTGGGTATATGTACAGACTCACACACACCATAGTGTGGGTATATGTACGGACTCACACACACCATAGTGTGGGTATATGTACAGACTCACACACACCATAGTGTGGGTATATGTACAGACTCACACACACCATAGTGCGGGTATATGTACAGACTCACACACACCATAGTGTGGGTATATGTACAAATTCACACACACCATAGTGTGGGTATATGTATGGACTCACACACACCATAGTGTGGGTATATGTACAGACTCACACACACCATAGTGTGGGTATATGTACAGATTCACACACACCATAGTGTGGGTATATGTACAGACTCACACACACCATAGTGTGGGTATATGTACAGACTCACACACACCATAGTGTGGGTATATGTACAGACTCACACACACCATAGTGTGGGTATATGTACAGACTCACACACACCATAGTGTGGGTATATGTACAGATTCACACACACCATAGTGTGGGTATATGTATAGACTCACACACACCATAGTGTGGGTATATGTATAGACTCACACACACCATAGTGTGGGTATATGTACAGACTCACACACACCATAGTGTGGGTATATGTACAGACTCACACACACCATAGTGTGGGTATATGTACAGACTCACACACACCATAGTGTGGGTATATGTACAGACTCACACACACCATAGTGTGGGTATATGTACAGACTCACACACACCATAGTGTGGGTATATGTACAGACTCACACACACCATAGTGTGGGTATATGTACAGACTCACACACACCATAGTGTGGGTATATGTACAGACTCACACACACCATAGTGTGGGTATATGTACAGTTTCACACACACCATAGTGTGGGTATATGTACAGACTCACACACACCATAGTGTGGGTATATGTACAGA
This sequence comes from Heptranchias perlo, assembly GCF_035084215.1. Classification (NCBI taxonomy): domain Eukaryota; kingdom Metazoa; phylum Chordata; class Chondrichthyes; order Hexanchiformes; family Hexanchidae; genus Heptranchias; species Heptranchias perlo. Next base: position 4,791,859 of record NC_090334.1, on the reverse strand, counting down.
CTCACACACACCATAGTGTGGGTATATGTACAGACTCACACACACCATAGTGTGGGTATATGTACAGACTCACACACACCATAGTGTGGGTATATGTACAGACTCACACACACCATAGTGTGGGTATATGTACAGACTCACACACACCATAGTGTGGGTATATGTACAGACTCACACACACCATAGTGTGGGTATATGTATAGACTCACACACACCATAGTGTGGGTATATGTACAGACTCACACACACCATAGTGTGGGTATATGTACAGACTCACACACACCATAGTGTGGGTATATGTACAGACTCACACACACCATAGTGTGGGTATATGTACAGACTCACACACACCATAGTGTGGGTATATGTACAGACTCACACACACCATAGTGTGGGTATATGTACAGACTCACACACACCATAGTGTGGGTATATGTACAGACTCACACACACCATAGTGTGGGTATATGTACAGACTCACACACACCATAGTGTGGGTATATGTATAGACTCACACACACCATAGTGTGGGTATATGTACAGACTCACACACACCATAGTGTGGGTATATGTACAGACTCACACACACCATAGTGTGGGTATATGTACAGACTCACACACACCATAGTGTGGGTATATGTACAGACTCACACACACCATAGTGTGGGTATATGTACAGACTCACACACACCATAGTGTGGGTATATGTACAGACTCACACACACCATAGTGTGGGTATATGTACAGACTCACACACACCATAGTGTGGGTATATGTACAGACTCACACACACCATAGTGTGGGTATATGTACAGACTCACACACACCATAGTGTGGGTATATGTACAGTTTCACACACACCATAGTGTGGGTATATGTACAGACTCACACACACCATAGTGTGGGTATATGTACAGACTCACACACACCATAGTGTGGGTATATGTACAGACTCACACACACCATAGTGTGGGTATATGTACAGACTCACACACACCATAGTGTGGGTATATGTACAGACTCACACACACCATAGTGTGGGTATATGTATAGATTCAATACTTAGAAACCGTGGAAATGAACAGCAAGCACACAACAACTTGCATTTATACAGCGTTTTTAACACAGGAAAACTCCTCACGGCACTGTACGGACTCGTGAGGTAAAAATGGATGGCAAGTCAAAGAAGGAATATTAGGAGTGGTGACTAAAAGCTTGGTCAAAGAGCTGGGTTTTAAGGAGGGTCTTAAAGGAGAAAAGGGAGGTGGAGAGGAGGAGTGGTTACGGCGGAAATTCCAGGGCTTAGGGCCTAGATGACAGAAAAAATATGTTGTGCCTAACAAATTAGATAGAGTTTTTTGAGGAAGTCACAAGGGTACTGGATGAGGATAATTCGGTATACATTGTCTACCTGAACTTTCGGAAAGTCTTTGATAAGGTACCTCACACTAGGCTACTTTACCATAAGACCATAAGAGATAGGAGCAGGAGTAGGCCATTCGGCCCCTCGAGCCTGCTCTGCCATTTAATGAGATCATGGCTGATCTGATTTTTACTGCAACTCCACTTTCCCGCCCTTTCCCCATATCCTTTGACTCCCTTGCTGATCAAAAATTTGTCTAACTCAGCCTTGAATGTATTCAATGACTCAGCTTCCACAGCTTTTTGGGGTAAAGAATTCCAAAGATAGAATCTTGTGGTATCAGTAGAAATTTGACAAGCTGGATTAGGAATTGGTTCCAAACCTGTAGCCAAAATGTTGTAGTTAACGGATGTAGTTCAGCCTGGAGACATGTTACTAGTGGTGTTCCCCAGGGATCAGTGGGCCCACCACTCTTCACGGTCTTTATTAATGACCTGGACAGTGGTGTTGGGAGTATGGTAAGTAAGTTTACAGATGACACCAAAATCTGCGCAAGGGTTAAGAGATTAGAGGAGTGCAATCAAATCCAAAAAGATTTCAATGTGCTAGAGGAGTGGGCCACACATTGGCAAATGGGGTTTAATTTAGATAAGTGTAGTGTCATGCATGTTGGGAGGGCCAACACAGAATACACGTATCATTTGCAGGGAACAATACTGAAAGAGGTTGAGCGAGAAAAATGATCTTGGCGTTATTGTGCACAGATCACTAAAGGTTCATGACCAATGTAGAGAAACTATAGCTAAAGCTAACAGGGTATTGGGTTGTATTAATAGAACCATTCAGTATAAATCAAAGGACACATTTTATATAGGTTGCTGGTCAGACCGCACCTAGAGTACTGTGCCCAGTTTTGGTCCCTCCACACGGTGGGTGATATAGTGGCTTTGGAAAAGGTCCAGAGGAGAGCTACAAAAATGATTCCCAACTTAAAGAACCTCAGCTAATTAGATAGGCTCAAGGACCTTGGTCTATTACTTTGGAGCAGTGTTGACTTAGAGGTGACTTGATAGAGGACTATAAAATAATTAAAGTGCTGGATAGCATCCTTATTGATAGATTATTCCAGTTTAACAGGTTGGGGAGGACCAGGGGACACGAGTTTAAACTATGGAAGAATAGGAATAGACTGGGTGTTGGGCGGTTCTCCTTTCCTTGAGAATTGTGAGCCTCTGGAATACATTGCTGACTGGTGTGGTGGGTGCTGACTCTCTGCTTCAAGAGGGAGCTGGACCGGTTCCTGACTGGGGCAGAGATCATATCATATGGAAGGTAACACGTGGTCCATGTGATCTCCTGGACTGGTGATGGGTGAGCGGGATTTGGTGCGAGTTAGGATACGGGCAGCAGAATTATGGATGAGCTGAAGTTTGTGGAGGGTGGAAGATGGGAAGCCGGCCAGAGGAGCATTGGAATAGTTGAGTCTGTAGGTTAGAAAAGTATGAATGAGGGTTTTGGGGGCAGATGTGGGCCTACACTCTCTGGAGTTTAGAAGAATGAGAGGTGATCTCATTGAAACATATAAGATTCTCAGAGGGCTTGACAGGGTAGATGCTGAGAGATTGTTTCCCTGGCTGGAGAGTCTAGAACTAGGGGTCATAGTCTCAGGATAAGGAGTTGGCCATTTAGGATTGAGAGGAGGAGGAATTTCTTCACTCAGAGGGTTGTGAATCTTTCGAATTCTCTACCCCAGAGGGCTGTGGATGCTCAGTTGCTGAGTCTATTCAAGGCTGAGATAGATAGACTTTTGGACTCTAGGGTAATCAGGGGATATGGGGATCGGGCAGGAAAGTGGAGTTGAGGTTGAAGATCAGCCACGATCTGATTGAATGGCGGAGCAGGCTTGAGGGGCCGTATGGCCTACTCCTGCTCCTATTTCTTATGATCTTATGCACTGAGACAGATGGGACACATGAAATCAACACTTCACGAATTCCTCATTTGGTGCCACCTTCCCCTCGGCTCAAACATTGGGCAGAGTTCTGGTGACTCTCCGGCTCACTTTGCACACCCAGCGCCCGATTTATGTTGGTAGCATAAGGGGACGGAGCAGACTTCGGTGTTTCAGCAGTGTTCTCTGGGGGGGAGCACCATGACAAGCCAGCCCACACCTGGGAAAGGCCTGGCACCCTCCGTTCAGCAGATGTCACGTACCGCAAGTGGAAAGTGTGGTCCTTCTTCCTGTAATCGGCAGCCTCCTCACAACTTGCATCGACGATAGTGAGAGACGGAGAGCACGGGGGATCCTGTAGACAGCAAGGGGAACACACACAGCTTAGACAGGGAGTGCTTAAAGGGGACAGGGATTCACACACACAACTTAGGCAGGGAGTGCTTAATGGGGACAGGGCGTCACACAGAGAGCTTAGACAGGGAGTGCTTAAAGGGGACAGGGTGTCACACACAGCTTAGATAGGGAGTGCTTAAAGAGGACAGGGCGTCACACAGAGAGCTTAGACAGGGAGTGCCTAAAGAGGACAGGGCGTCACACACAGCTTAGATAGGGAGTGCTTAAAGGGGACAGGGCGTCACACACACAGCTTAGACATGGAGTGCTTAAAGGGGACAGGGCGTCTCACAGAACTTAGATCAGGAGTGTTTAAAGGGGACAGAGTGTCTCTGAATCTAACCCGTGCTGTACCTGTTTCTAACCCCAATCCCCCGGAGATCCTGACTCTTACTGGGGAACAGGTTCCAAGGATTCTTTTGTTCATTTGTTCAATGAATATTGGCAAGTTATTTGACCTTGGGGATGTCACAGCCAAGTCCAATCCTGCTCTCACCCAGTGTCTGCAATCAAAGTGTCCAGCAGGAGGCGCCAGTGTATAATGTAGTGAGCAGGAAGGGGAACCCTGGCTGCCGATCCCCTCCCTAACCGAGAGATGTCGAGGACAATGTTAGAGCCCCTACAGTCTCCCACCCCAGTGATCAGCCAATACAGCTCAGCCCAGGCATCTGTAGAGCTCAGTACCACACTGGGAAGGACATTTTGCCAGTGAGAAAACAGGGATATTCTGCTTGTTCAAGTCCAATAGGTGGGGTTTGGAGGGGGACAGATTTTGTTCTCACCAAGGTGAGAAATGTACAATAAATGTTCTGTGTTGCTGCGGCAGATTTCAAAACCATGGCTTCAGTTAGACTTTCTCACACACGTAATGCTGGGACCCAGTGACAGGACAGAAGAAACTAGAGAATTTTAACATAAGGTATCCCATATTTCAGCACGAGTACACGTCAAACTTAGAAATGTATTTGATGCTTGTTGTGAAAAAAGGAAATTTAAATTAGTGCAATAAGGGCACTCGTCTGAGATTAGGGACAAGGTACATTGTTGGTACAGTGTAGAGGGAGCTTTACTCTGTATCTAACCCGTGCTGTGCCTGCCCTGGGAGTGTTTGATGGGACAGTGTAAAGGGAGCTTTACTCTGTATCTAACCCATGCTGTACCTGCCCTGGGAGTGTTTGATGGGACAGCGTAGAGGGAGCTTTACTCTGTATCTAACCCGTGCTGCATCTGCCCTGGGAGCGTTTGATGGGACAGTGTAGAGGGAGCTTTACTCCGTATCTAACCCGTGCTGTACCTGCCCTGGGAGTGTTTGATGGGACAGTGTAGAGGGAGCTTTACTCTGTATCTAACCCATAATGTATCTGCCCTGGGAGTGTTTGATGGGACAGTGTAAAGGGAGCTTTACTCTGTATCTAACCCGTGCTGTACCCGCCCTGGGAGTGTTTGATGGGACAGTGTAGAGGGAGCTTTACTCTGTATCTAACCCGTGCTGTACCTGCCCTGGGAGTATTTGATGGGACAGTGTAGAGGGAGCTTTACTCTGTATCTAACCCGTGCTGTACCTGCCCTGGGAGTGTTTGATGGGACAGTGTAGAGGGAGCTTTACTCTGTATCTAACCCGTGCTGTTCCTGCCCTGGGAGTGTTTGATGGGACAGTGTAGAGGGAGCTTTACTCTGTATCTAACCCGTGCTGTACCTGCCCTGGGAGTGTTTGATGGGACAGTGTAGAGGGAGCTTTACTCTGTATCTAACCCGTGCTGTACCTGCCCTGGGAGTGTTTGATGGGAGAGTGTAGAGGGAGCTTTACTCTGTATCTAACCCGTGCTGTTCCTGATCAGAGAGGCATTGAAGATGAATGTGTTCTATTCCTCAGCACTAACCTCCCTTAGTTTGATGAGACCAAAATTCACCCCCTGTTACTGCAGAGCTAACTGCTGTATAGTAAGTTTTAGTTTTATGCTGAGGTTGGATTAATATTGATAAAGTAATCAGTTTATTCTCTTTGGTACGGCAAAGACTTACCTTCAATGTATCACTCCTGTTCTTGTAGAAACAGAGGGCCTGTCTCTCCAGAATCACATAATAGGTGTCCCAGGCTTTGGAGTCTGCCTAAATATGAAATTAAAGTTAGTCATAGAGTCATAGAGTTATACAGCACGGATAGAGAACCTTCGGCCCATCGTGTCCGCGCCGGCCATCAAGCCCAGTCTAATCTAATCCCATATTCCAGCATTTGGTCCGTAGCCTTGTATGCTATGGCATTTCAAGTGCTCATCCAAATGCTTCTTGAATGTTGTGAGGGTTCCTGCCTCCACAACCCTCTCAGAAAATGAGTTCCAGACTCCAACCACCCTCTGGGTGAAAAAGTTCTTTCTCAAATCCCCTCTAAACCTCCCGCCTTTTACCTTGAATCTATGCCCCCTTGTTATAGAACCCTCAACGAAGGGAAAAAGCTCCTTAGTATCCATCCTATCTATGCCCCTCATAATTTTGTACACCTCAATCATGTCCCCCCTCAGCCTCCTCTGCTCCAAGGAAAACAAACCCAATCTTCCCAGTCTCTCTTCATAGCTGAAGCGCTCCAGCCCTGGTAACATCCTGGTGAATCTCCTCTGCACCCTCTCCAAAGCGATCACATCCTTCCTGTAGTGTGGCGACCAGAACTGCACACAGTACTCCAGCTGTGGCCTAACCAGTGTTTTATACAGCTCCATCATAACCTCCTTGCTCTTATGTTCTATGCCTCGGCTAATAAAGGCAAGTATCCCATATGCCTTCTTTACCACCTTATCTATCTGTTCCGCCGCCTTCAGGGATCTGTGAACTTGCACACCAAGATCCCTCTGACCCTCTGTCTTGCCTAGGGTCTTCCCATTCATTGTGTATTCCCTTGCCTTGTTAGTCCCTCCAAAGTGCATCACCTCGCACTTTTCCGGGTTAAATTCCATTTGCCACTGTTCCGCCCATCTGACCAACCCATCTATATCGTCCTGCAGACTGAGGCTATCCTCCTCGCTATTTACCACCCTACCAATTTTTGTATCAAAGTTAGGAGCGAAAAGAAAGAAAAGGAAAGAACTGGCATTTGTATAGCACCTTTCACATCCTCAGGATGTTCTAACGCACTTCACAGCCAATAAAGTACTTTTGAAGTGTAGTCACTGATCTGTACAAAAATTCAGCAGCCAATTTGCACATAGGAAGGTCCCACAAATAGCAATATGATAATGACCAGATAATCTGTTTTAGTGATGTTGGTTGAGGGATAAATATTGGCCAGGACACCAGGAGAACTCCCCTGCTCTTCTTTGAATTGTGCCATGGGATCTTTTACATTGACCTGAGAGGGGCATACGGGGCCTCAGTTTAACGTCTCATCCAAAAGATGGCACCTCCTTCAGTACTGCACTGGGAATGTCAGCCTGGATTATGTGCTCAGGTCTCTGAAGTGGGGCTTGAACCTACAACCCTCTGACTCAGAGGCAGAGTGCTACCCACTGAGTCACAGCTCACAGGAGGAAGAGGTTGAGTTGTGGATGTTGCTTCCTGACTCTGCAATCTGTAGTTATACCTCACACAGGGACAGATAAGTGCAAATCCACAGTTCAACTCAACAGCATCCTTTCAACCCATCCACCATCGTCCACTATCCTCTATCCATAGTCCAACTGCAGGGTCCCTGGCTGCACCAGGCTGCCTATCAGCTACAGTTTAAACAAGGAGTGACTGAGACACTATGGCAATTACATAGGACTTGCAGCCCCAGAGTTACTAAAACAGGGACTGGACGGTGCAGTGCATTACACACACTCTCCATTCACCTCCATTCAGCTCAGTCTGATGGCTGGACATCTCCTCTATCTGCTGCCTGTAAGGGGCTAACATGGGCTGAGTGTAGACAGTTTCGGCCCAGTTCCTAGCACAAAACTGCCACTAACTGGGCGCTTAACCAGCCCTTACACTCGGGCACAGGAGGGTTGTCGTGGGACATAAAAAGTATCACAGTGCTTTGGGGCTGGTGTACAGGGAGCTTTACTGCAGAAATGGCTGTGTTTTACCTTACCCAAGAGTGCAAGTGGAGCTTTAGAAAATAGTTCTCCACTGTTACCCTCCCTCCCATCTGTTTCTACCTTAGTCCCTCCGGGCTGCAGTCTGTGCTTTCGGTCGAGTGTGCCCTCCATGGTCTGGTATCCTACAGCGCCCTAATAAAGAAAAAAAGAACTCCCATTTATACAGCACCTTTCACCACCTCAGGACGTCCTAAAGTGTTTTACAACCAATGTAGTACTTTTGAAGTGTAGTCACTGTTGCAATGTAAAAAAAAAGCAGCAAATTTGCGCACAGTAAGATCCCACAACGGCCTGAGATAAATGACCAGATAATCTGTTTTAGTGATGTTGGTTAAGGGATAAATATTGGCTCAGCACACTGGGGAGAACTCCCCTGCTCTTCTTCGAAATAATGGTGTGGGATGAGGGGGTGGACATATGAGGAGAGGTTGAGTAGATTGGGACTCTACTCATTGGAGTTCAGAAGAATGAGAGGCGATCTTATTGAAACATATAAGATTGTGAAGGGGCTTGATCGGGTGGATGCGGTAAGGATATTCCCAAGGATGGGTGAAACTAGAACTAGGGGGCATAATCTTGGAATAAGGGGCTGCTCTTTCAAAACTGAGATGAGGAGAAACTTCTTCACTCAGAGGGTGGTAGGTATGTGGAATTTGCTGCCCCAGGAAGCTGTGGATGCTACATCATTAAATAAATTTAAAACAGAAATAGGCAGTTTCCTAGAAGTAAAGGGAATTAGGGGTTACGGGGAGCGGGCAGGAAATTGGACATGAATTTAGATTTGAGGTTAGGATCAGATCAGCCATGATCTTATTGAATGGCGGAGCAGGCTCGAGGGGCCGATTGGCCTACTCCTGCTCCTATTTCTTATGTTCTTATGTACATCCATCTGAGAGGGCAGACGTCTCAAGTTAACATCTCATCCGCAAGGCAGCACCTCCGACAGTGCAGCATTCCCTCAGTACTGACCCTCCGACAGTGCAGCATTCCCTCAGTACTGTCCCTCCGACAGTGCAGCATTCCCTCAGTACTGTCCCTCCGACAGTGCAGCATTCCCTCAGCACTGACCCTCCGACAGTGCAGCATTCCCTCAGTACTGACCCTCCAACAGTGCAGCATTCCCTCAGTACTGACCCTCCGACAGTGCAGCACTTCCTCAGTACTGACCCTCCGACAGTGCAGCGCTCCCTCAGTACTGACCCTCCGACAGTGCAGCATTCCCTCAGTACTGTCCCTCCGACAGTGCAGCATTCCCTCAGCACTGACCCTCCGACAGTGCAGCACTTCCTCAGTACTGACCCTCCGACAGTGCAGCATTCCCTCAGTACTGACCCTCTGACAGTGCAGCACTCCCTCGGTACTGACCCTCCGACAGTGCAGCATTCCCTCAGTACTGACCCTCCGACAGTGCAGCATTCCCTCAGCACTGACCCTCCGACAGTGCAGCATTCCCTCAGTACTGACCCTCCAACAGTGCAGCATTCCCTCAGTACTGACCCTCCGACAGTGCAGCGCTCCCTCAGTACTGACCCTCCGACAGTGCAGCATTCCCTCAGTACTGTCCCTCCGACAGTGCAGCATTCCCTCAGCACTGACCCTCCGACAGTGCAGCACTTCCTCAGTACTGACCCTCCGACAGTGCAGCATTCCCTCAGTACTGACCCTCTGACAGTGCAGCATTCCCTCAGTACTAACCCTCCGACAGTGCAGCATTCCCTCAGTACTGACCCTCCGACAGTGCAGCACTTCCTCAGTACTGACCCTCCGACAGTGCAGCATTCCCTCAGTACTGACCCTCTGACAGTGCAGCATTCCCTCAGTACTAACCCTCCGACAGTGCAGCATTCCCTCAGTACTGACCCTCCGACAGTGCAGCACTTCCTCAGTACTGACCCTCCGACAGTGCAGCACTTCCTCAGTACTGACCCTCCGACAGTGCAGCATTCCCTCAGTACTGACCCTCCAACAGTGCAGCACTTCCTCAGTACTGACCCTCCGACAGTGCAGCACTTCCTCAGTACTGACCCTCCGACAGTGCAGCATTCCCTCAGTACTGACCCTCCAACAGTGCAGCACTTCCTCAGTACTGACCCTCCGACAGTGCAGCACTTCCTCAGTACTGACCCTCCAACAGTGCAGCACTTCCTCAGTACTGACCCTCCGACAGTGCAGCATTCCCTCAGTACTGACCCTCTGACAGTGCAGCATTCCCTCAGTACTAACCCTCCGACAGTGCAGCATTCCCTCAGTACTGACCCTCCGACAGTGCAGCACTTCCTCAGTACTGACCCTCCGACAGTGCAGCATTCCCTCAGTACTGACCCTCTGACAGTGCAGCATTCCCTCAGTACTAACCCTCTGACAGTGCAGCATTCCCTCAGTACTGACCCTCCGACAGTGCAGCACTTCCTCAGTACTGACCCTCCGACAGTGCAGCATTCCCTCAGTACTGACCCTCTGACAGTGCAGCATTCCCTCAGTACTAACCCTCTGACAGTGCAGCATTCCCTCAGTACTGACCCTCCGACAGTGCAGCACTTCCTCAGTACTGACCCTCCGACAGTGCAGCATTCCCTCAGTACTGACCCTCCAACATTGCAGCATTCCCTCAGTACTGACCCTCCGACAGTGCAGCACTTCCTCAGTACTAACCCTCCGACAGTGCAGCATTCCCTCAGTACTGACCCTCCAACAGTGCAGCACTTCCTCAGTACTGACCCTCCGACAGTGCAGCACTTCCTCAGTACTGACCCTCCAACAGTGCAGCACTTCCTCAGTACTGACCCTCCGACAGTGCAGCACTTCCTCAGTACTGACCCTCCGACAGTGCAGCGCTCCCTCAGTACTGACCCTCCGACAGTGCAGCGCTCCCCTCAGTACTGACCCTCCAACAGTGCAGCACTTCCTCAGTACTGACCCTCCAACAAAGCAACATTCCCTCAGTACTGGCCCTCCAACAGTGCAGCATTCCCTCAGTACTGGCCCTCCAAGAGAGCAACATTCCCTCAGTACTGACCTATCGACAGTGCAGCACTCCCTCAGTACTGACCCTCCGACAGAGCAACTTTCCCTCAGTACTGGCCCTCCAACAGTGCAGCATTCCCTCAGTACTGACCCTCCGACAGTGCAGCATTCCCTCAGTACTGGCCCTCCAACAGAGCAACATTCCCTCAGTACTGACCCTCCGACAGTGCAGCACTCCCTCAGTACTGGCCCTCCAACAGAGCAACATTCCCTCAGTACTGCATTGGAGTGCCAGCCTAGATTATGTGCCGCAGTTTCTGGAGTGGGACTTGATCCCATGACCTTCTGACTCAGAGGCAAGAGTGCTACCCACTGAGCCCAGAGAGAGACTCTCTGTGTCATATGGGTGATGCTGACATTTCAACAGTTAGAAACATAATTCTAAAGTACATGGGCCAAGCTCGGATCCGACACATACCACAATTGGAACTAGCATCAGGAACACAGACAGAGGAAAATGGTAGAAAGGAAGAATCTGCATTTATATAGCACCTTTCACATCCTCAGGATGTCCCAAAGCCATCACAGCCAATAAAGTACTTTTGAAATGTAGTGAATGTTATGTAGGCAATCATGATAGCCAATTTGCACACAGCAAGGTCCCATCAACAGCAAATGAGAAAAATGATCAGTTTGCCTGTTTTTTGGTGGAGTTGGTCGAGGGACGAAGGTTGGCTGGGAGAGCTCTGCCTGCTCGTCTTCCAGCAGTGCCATTTTACATCCACTTGAGAGGGAAGACAGGTTCTCGGTTTAATCTATCATCTGAAAGACAACACCTCTGACAGTGTAGCACTCCCTCAGTGTCAGCCTGGATTATGTGCTCAAGTCTCTGGAGTAGGACTTGAACCCACGACCTTCTGACTCAGAAGCAAAGTGCTACCAAGTGAAGCAAGGTGGATACGCTGAAAGGGAAATAACAGAGGGGTTGAGAAAAGTCAGGGATAGAGGGGCAGAGAAAGGGAAGGGTAAGAGGGGGTAGAGAAATGGCAGGAATAGAGAAGTAAAGAAAGATACACCGACAGGAATATGGAGAGAGACAGATGAGACAAAGGCAGAGGCTCACACACACTGGAGGGAGACACAGAGACAGAGATAGGGACAGAGAGAGACATGGGGGCAGATTATTGTCTTTGCTGCCTGGGCAATAATCTACCACATGGAAATAGAGAATCAGTGAGCATGAGAGCATGAGCAAGAGAGAGACAGAGGGGGAGAGATGGAGAGAGATTTAGAAAGCTAACATATAACAACAACCAAGTAACAAAATTGTTTAAAATATCTGAGAAATTTGCGAATGCTGCAGCTAACTGTGTTCCTACCTTTTCTCTCTTCAGTGTACCCATAGAGTTCGACAGCTGAGGGTCGAGGTGATCCCCAGTGAGCGATACTGAGTCTGCTTTCCCAGGTGTATCGGACACCAGCCTCTCCAAAGGGCTGGACACAGGGTTTACTGAGCAGCTTTCGACCGATGTTGTGGTTTGTTGTGGCAGGTCTGTAGGGGAACCATCCTGGGATGAGTGCCAGGTGGTTTGAGAGTGAGTTGAAGAAGGGTTGGATGGTGGGCTTTGGGACATGGGCTGAGGTTCAGTGGGTGACTCGGTGCTGATGCTGTCTCCAGTCGGTGAGGGTAGGTCTTGTGATGATTGCTTCATGAAGGGACTTGAAGAAAGCCTGGACAGTGGATTGGGTGGGATTGTTGGTCTGGGCCTGATTGGATTCTCCACTTCATAATTGTGAGGAAAGAAAGGCTTTGGTGACATAGGTGATTGGACGAATGACCGTCTCCTGTCCTCTCCATCATGTTTCGGGCCACTGGAAGTATCTGGACATCTCTGGAGGCCCGCACTTCTTCTGACTGGGGAGAAGAAAATGTTGGAGGTTGAGGGGGACCTGGGTGCAGGGCTCACGACAATCTCTTTGGACCAGGACTTCAGTGTCCTCTCAATGTCTGAATCGGTTCTTCCTGTGACCTTCAAAGGAACTGGTTTTTTGTCTGATCCCTTTCTCTTCAGGGAGGGAACGCGAGCCACTTTGCGTACTTGTTCCTTAACATTCACTTCCCGATGGAGCCTATCTCCCTGAAATCAGTCAAAGATCATTTAAAATTACAGCTCCCTGTACATACAGTCTATTATTAATAACAGCCCCGTGTATCCCTGTACATTGAGTCTATTATTAATAACAGCCCCGTGTATCCCTGCACATTCAGTCTATTATTAATAACATTCTCGTGTATCCCTGTACATTCAGTCTATTATTAATAACAGCCCCGTGTATCCCTTTACATTCAGTCTATTATTAATAACATTCCCGTGTATCCCTGTACATTCAGTCTATTATTAATAACAGCCCCGTGTATCCCTGTACATTCAGTCTATTATTAATAACATTCCCGTGTATCCCTGTACATTCAGTCTATTATTAATAACAGCCCCGTGTATCCCTTTACATTCAGTCTATTATTAATAACATTCCCGTGTATCCCTGTACATTCAGTCTATTATTAATAACAGCCCCGTGTATCCCTTTACATTCAGTCTATTAATAATAACATTCTCGTGTATCACTGTACATTCAGTCTATTATTAATAACAGCCCCGTGTATCCCTGTACATTCAGTCTATTATTAATAACATTCTCGTGTATCCCTGTACATTCAGTCTATTATTAACAACAGCCCCGTGTATCCCTGTACATTCAGTCTATTATTAATAACAGCCCCGTGTATCCCTGTACATTCAGTCTATTATTAATAACAGCCCCGTGTATCCCTGTACATTCAGTCTATTATTAATAACAGCCCCGTGTATCCCTGTACATTCAGTCTATTATTAATAACAACCCCGTGTATCCCTGTACATTCAGTCTATTATTAATAACAGCCCCGTGTATCCCTGTACATTCAGTCTATTATTAATAACAGCCCCGTGTATCCCTGTACATTCAGTCTATTATTAATAACAGCCCCGTGTATCCCTTTACATTCAGTCTATTATTAATACCAGCCCCGTGTATCCCTGTACATTCAGTCTATTATTAATAACATTCCCGTGTATCCCTGTACATTCAGTCTATTATTAATAACAGCCCCGTGTATCCCTTTACATTCAGTCTATTATTAATAACATTCCCGTGTATCCCTGTACATTCAGTCTATTATTAATAACAGCCCCGTGTATCCCTTTACATTCAGTCTATTATTAATAACATTCCCGTGTATCCCTTTACATTCAGTCTATTATTAATACCAGCCCCGTGTATCCCTGTACATTCAGTCTATTATTAATAACATTCCCGTGTATCCCTGTACATTCAGTCTATTATTAATAACAGCCCCGTGTATCCCTTTACATTCAGTCTATTATTAATAACATTCCCGTGTATCCCTGTACATTCAGTCTATTATTAATAACATTCCCGTGTATCCCTGTACATTCAGTCTATTATTAATAACAGCCCCGTGTATCCCTGTACATACAGTCTATTATTAATAACAGCCCTGTGTATCCCTGTACATTCAGTCTATTATTAATACCAGCCCCGTGTATCCCTGTACATTCAGTCTATTATTAATAACAGCCCCGTGAATCAATGTACATTCAGTCTATTATTAATAACAGCCCCGTGTATCCCTGTACATTCAGTCTATTATTAATAACAGGCCCGTGTATCCCTGTACATTCAGTCTATTATTAATAACAGCCCCGTGTATCCCTGTACATTCAGTCTATTATTAATAACAGCCCCGTGTATCACTGTACATTCAGTCTATTATTAATAACAGCCCCGTGTATCCCTGTACATTCAGTCTATTATTAATAACAGCCCCGTGTATCCCTGTACATTCAGTCTATTATTAATAACATTCCCGTGTATCCCTGTACATTCAGTCTATTATTAATAACAGCCCCGTGAATCCCTGTACATTCAGTCTATTATTAATAACATTCCCGTGTATCCCTGTACATTCAGTCTATTATTAATAACAGCCCCGTGTATCCCTGTACATTCAGTCTATTATTAATAACATTCCTGTGTATCCCTGTACATTCAGTCTATTATTAATAACAGCCCCGTGTATCCCTGTACATTCAGTCTATTATTAATAACAGCCCCGTGAATCCCTGTACATTCAGTCTATTATTAATAACAGCCCCGTGAATCCCTGTACATTCAGTCTATTATTAATAACAGCCCCGTGAATCCCTGTACATTCAGTCTATTATTAATAACAGCCCCGTGTATCCCTGTACATTCAGTCTATTATTAATAACATTCCCGTGTATCCCTGTACATTCAGTCTATTATTAATAACATTCCCGTGTATCCCTGTACATACAGTCTATTATTAATAACAGCCCCGTGTATCCCTGTACATTCAGTCTATTATTAATAACAGCCCCGTGTATCCCTTTACATACAGTCTATTATTAATAACAGCCCCGTGTATCACTGTACATTCAGTCTATTATTAATAACAGCCCCGTGTATCCCTGTACATTCAGTCTATTATTAATAACAGCCCCGTGTATCCCTGTACATTCAGTCTATTATTAATAACATTCCCGTGTATCCCTGTACATTCAGTCTATTATTAATAACAGCCCCGTGAATCCCTGTACATTCAGTCTATTATTAATAACATTCCCGTGTATCCCTGTACATTCAGTCTATTATTAATAACAGCCCCGTGTATCCCTGTACATTCAGTCTATTATTAATAACATTCCTGTGTATCCCTGTACATTCAGTCTATTATTAATAACAGCCCCGTGTATCCCTGTACATTCAGTCTATTATTAATAACAGCCCCGTGAATCCCTGTACATTCAGTCTATTATTAATAACAGCCCCGTGAATCCCTGTACATTCAGTCTATTATTAATAACAGCCCCGTGAATCCCTGTACATTCAGTCTATTATTAATAACAGCCCCGTGTATCCCTGTACATTCAGTCTATTATTAATACCAGCCCCGTGTATCCCTGTACATTCAGTCTATTATTAATAACATTCCCGTGTATCCCTGTACATACAGTCTATTATTAATAACAGCCCCGTGTATCCCTGTACATTCAGTCTATTATTAATAACAGCCCCGTGTATCCCTTTACATACAGTCTATTATTAATAACAGCCCCGTGTATCCCTGTACATACAGTCTATTATTAATAACAGCCCCGTGTATCCCTTTACATACAGTCTATTATTAATAACAGCCCCGTGTATCCCTTTACATACAGTCTATCATGACTATCAGCTCCCTGTAATTATGAAGGTGAGATGTGGTCCTGAGTTGATGTCTGACCTTTGTTGCACTTTCCAGTTGTCCAATCTTCTCATCCTGAGCTGCCAGCATCTTCTCAAAGTCTTCGTGCTTCTTGATTAAATCTTCTACTTCATTGACAGAGTCCTGGGAGGGAGAAAGTGATGTCAATGCCATATTCAGAGTGCAGGTAATCGTGTGGTTAGGGGCTGCAGCATTGGCCAAATCCAAAAATGGAATGGGATCCAGGCCAGAATCATTGAAATCCTCCGCAACTAATAACAAAAACCTAATTGCGTTGGGACCCTGGTACAGCATTAGGCAGAGACTGCGCACCACCAGCACTCAAACAGTAGCAGCTGCTGACCTTCATCAGGGGCAGCACTGGATCTCAATGAGCTCGGGTGCTGCTGCCTATCGCACTGTCCTGAACTCAGACTTCACTACAGCTGCAATTTCTTTTCACCATGTGGGTCTGTAAAACCACAGCAGGATCTGTCGAGACAGACAGTGTAGATATATATTGTCTGGTTCACTAGGACAATGACCTTTCACCTCTACCAACTGGGACCATAACCAGCCCAGGCTCTGTCTGCAATAAAATTGGTGGTCACTGCCAGTTCCTGGAGGGCATGGGTCCACAGTGCAAGCGTAGGATTAATATTTTGCAAACTGGTAACCACCAAGAGGCCAAAAGCTGTAGAAGAAATAAGAAGTCCCACACAAACACAGTGGGGAACCTCCTAGGAGGTTGGTGGCAAAACATAGTGTTTGGACAGTATAGAGGGAGCTTGAGGTGTCAGCCATGGTTCAGTCATTACTGTATATCTAACCCATGCTGTACCTGCCCTGGGAGTGTTTGATGGGACAGTGTAGAGGGAGCTTTACTCTGTATCTAACCCGTGCTGTACCTGCCCTGGGAGTGTTTGATGGGACAGTGTAGAGGGAGCTTTACTCTGTATCTAACCCGTGCTGTACCTGCCCTGGGAGTGTTTAATGGGACAGTGTAGAGGGAGCTTTACTCTGTATCTAACCCGTGCTGTGCCTGCCCTGGGAGTGTTTGATGGGACAGTGTAGAGGGAGCTTTACTCTGTATCTAACCCGTGCTGTACCTGCCCTGGGAGTGTTTGATGGGACAGTGTAGAGGGAGCTTTACTCTGTATCTAACCCGTGCTTTTCCTGCCCTGGGAATGTTTGATGGGACAGTGTAGAGGGAGCTTTACTCTGTATCTAACCCGTGCTGTGCCTGCCCTGGGAGTGTTTGATGGGACAGTGTAGAGGGAGCTTTACTCTGTATCTAACCCGTGCTGTACCTGCCCTGGGAGTGTTTGATGGGACAGTGTAGAGGGAGCTTTACTCTGTATCTAACCCATGCTGTACCTGCCCTGGGAGTGTTTGATGGGACAGTGTAGAGGGAGCTTTACTCTGTATCTAACCCGTGCTGTTCCTGCCCTGGGAGTGTTTGATGGGACAGTGTAGAGGGAGCTTTACTCTGTATCTAACCCGTGCTGTTCCTGCCCTGGGAGTGTTTGATGGGACAGTGTAGAGGGAGCTTTACTCTGTATCTAACCCGTGCTGTACCTGCCCTGGGAGTGTTTGATGATGGCACTAGGGGCATGATTTTTACCTGTTGCTTGGAAGAGAGCACGGGGGGCGGGTTAGATCTTCTTGTGGGAAACCTGTAAGTGAAGTGAGCGTCGGAATCTGCAATTGCAACTTAATTGAAGGTGATTATTTTTCTTCCGGGTTTCGCGCCTCCAAGCTGTGCAGTGGGAGTACTGTGTACCCGCATGACGCAGTCTGAAGTCCATTATTTAAAGGGCCAATGCAAAAACGGAGGATTTTGGAGGAGAAAGTAGGAAGTGAAGCCATGGATTCACAAAAAGCAAGGCCAGCATTCAGGTTCACGGATATTTCCCTGCTGGGTGCAGTAAGGACCAGGAGGGAAATAATTGACCCCACCAATGGGAGGAAGAAACCTGGTTCTTCTAACTAGAAGGCATGGCTGGAGGTGGCAGAAGAGGTGAGCAGCAGGGACATAGTGTCCCAGTCTTGGCTGCAGTGCAGGAAGTGCTTTAATGACCTAACCAGGTCCAGGAAAGTGAGTCCAGTTGCTGATTCATCCACATCCTGTGGTGTCCAGCACCCCACCTCTCACTCAGTCTTGCCAAGCCTACTCCATCACATCACTCCTCACACCCACTTAAGTTTCAGCAGCGCCCATCCTTCACTTTCCATGTACTGCCTCACCTCCCCATATATCCATCTACTGCTGCCACTCACCCCAATCCTTAAGCAATATGATCCATATGTCTGATAGTCACCCTGACCGAAAAGCGAGCGCAAAACACAAGGGAGAGGGAGAGGACTGGAGGTGGCCCTCCACAAATAGTGCAGCTCACAGATGCAGAGGACGACGCCAGGGAGATTAGTTGCACATCTGAAACCGTCTCCATCGGCGATGGAGAGTCTGGAAACTCGCAGATGCCTGGTGACAGAACTTAACCATCTTTCATACATATGATGACTTTATTTCCTCAATGACTGAACAATGAGAAGCCTGAGTATGGTGATTGATAAGATTGTTACTTTGCCATGACTAATTCATATCGCTTTCTGTTGCCTTCCACGGCCTTCACTCGCACAAGAAGAATGTGATAAGATGGATGACTTTGATTCCTCAGAGGACCTCATTCCTTCTGAGGGTACGCCGACACAGGACATACAGCCATGCACCAACACAGATACTCGCACTTCGGTGGGTCCTGTTAGCCAGTTAGTTGGGTTTTCATCTGGTGATTCACAACTCACAAGTGAGCACGAGCAGACACTGGTGGCAGGAGCAGCTGTGGAGAGTTTGTGTCGGGGGGCACACTCCTATCCAAGCTCTGCTCAACTGGACACAGATGCTGAACCCAGGAGTCATCATTGAAAATGAGAATGATTGAGGCATAGCTGCAACTTTGAGGGGGACTGGAAAACATGCCACACTCACTCTCCACAATAGAAGAGAGGATGGAGGAGTCCAACTCCAACACTAGTGGATTGTCGTCGCCGGTTAAGTGCGAGAATGTCTGCCATGGAGAGAGTGGCTGCCTCCATGGAGCTTCAAGCACGGCTCCCAAATGAGTCTATGCAGGCCATGACCACGGCCATGCAGACTTTGGAAGCCAGCCTGTCTGCTGCCTTGAACAGGATGACAGATACCTTATCCGTGACCTTACAATGTGTCACTGATCTGCACTAAGCAGCTTTCCAGCAGAGTGGTGGGAGTGATGTGGCGCTGGCCCAGGAGAGGGATGATGGCGAAAGGGGACATAGAAGTGGGAACTCCAGTCAAAGCGCTCCCACGTCTCACCTGTTGCCCCCCAACCTTCCTCCTCTCCCAATGGCCGAGCCTGCCCCTGCACAGGTGCAGGTAGAGCAGTCTTAGGTAAGGCTCTCATGGGCTCCAAAACCCAGAGGTCGTAGGTCAAAAGCATCTCAGCATTAATGCAGGGATCTGGGCAGCCTGCCTCTACCTCTGCTGAAGCCACAGGGGATGCATTACATAGAAGAGTAAGTTCAAGCAATTGTAATTCACCAAGGGTATACACATGGGGCCCGATTTTAGCAGGGATGCGGGTTCTCGGCGGATGGGCTAGCGGGCGCATGGGTAACGCGCCCGGTGAAATTAGTGGGTTTCCCGCGCGATCGTAGCAGGCAACCCACTAATTGGATCCACTTACCTGCTCCTCCGGGTTCCCCGCTGCTGATCTGCGTGTCGGGCGGGCTGCGCATGCGCAGTAAGATCTGTCAGCTGGAGGCACTCTATTTAAAGGGGCAGTCCTCCACTGACAGATGCTGCAACCAATAGCAAAGATGACTGCATGGAGCAGCCCAGGGGGAAGGCTGCTCCCAGTTTAATGATGCCTCACCCCAGGTATCAATACATGGGGTGAGGAGGAGGGGGAGGACAGAGATCTTCCACCCGGCGGGCGGGAGGAAGTGGCCCGCCTCCGCCACCAGGAAGGCCTGGCTCGAGGTGGTAGAGGGGGTCACCAGCACCACCAACATATCGCCCACCTGCATACAATGCAGGAGGCGCTCCAATGACCGCAGTAGGTCAGCCACAGTGAGAACACGTAGTCCTTCCCCTACACTCCGTCTGCCACATCACTGCCCCCACCCCACATCTCCTTCGGCACTGCCAACACTACTCTGTCACATCACCCCTCATACCCACTCAAACCCCATCCTCATCTTACCTGCACCTACTCACTTCGCCAGTACTCACCCCGCCACTACCACGCAACCCAATCCTCATACAATCTCATGGCTCTATCCCATACTCACCCTCTCGTGCATCTCTTTCACGGTCAGCCTCACTCAACCTGCCACCACCTGTGCTGCAGCCACAGGGCATGCATCACATATGTGCAGTAGGCAGCGTAAGGCAAACGTGTCGTGAGCATGAAGGGGATGCACAAGGGTGTTTGAGGGTTTGTCATGGTTGTTACTTATATTGAATTTCAGAACAACTCACATCACACATTATATTGGCACCACTACTGCCATGTCTTCGCGAATCCTGTCCGGTTTGTGCAATAATGCCCGCTCCTGGGTATCACTATGAGGACCCACCACTGATGCCACCCATTGTGTCACTGCAGAGTGGGTGTAGGTGTATTTGCAGGGCTCTTCTGCGCAGATGACTGAGAGACATCGGCGATGTCCCCGGTTGCACCCTGGAAGGCTGCGGAGGAGAAGTTTGGGAGGGCAGTGGTGACTTTGACAGCGACAGGTAGGAAGATGGTGCACGGGCCAGCCAGGAGCAGCTCGGCATGAAAGAGGCTGCAGATGTCCACGGCTACATGTCGAGTGACTCTGAGCCTCCGTGTGCACTGCTGCTCAGAGAGGTCCAGGAGGCTGAGCCTCGGTCTGTGGACCCTGTGGCGAGGGTAGTGCCCTCTGCGACGCATCTCTCTCTGCAGTAGCCCTCCCTCCTGCTGTACAGGTGGATGTGTCACAGCACTCTGTTGTGGAGCTCCACGTGTCAGAGGTGGACGGCGTGGATGGCGAGGCTGGTGAGGCTGGTGATGCTGTTCGCCCTCCGAGGAGGTTATGACTGCAGCTACGGCGGCCCCCATCCGCAAGATGTACATCTGAGGGGATCCGCAAGGTAGGTACATGTCTCCGGACCCCGGGGTAAGTGTGCAGGTTGGTGACTTTGACCGTCAGGAGGAGGGTGGTGGAGGCCAAACTTTGTCCCAAGTGACAGAGTGGCCTCTGCAATGGGTGAGGGTCTCCCCCCCCCCCCTCCCCCCGTCAAATGGGCCTTTGCAGCTGCCACAGGCTGACAGCTGCAACACGTCCATTCGAGCTGGGACTGTTTCCCCCAGTGTGGGAAACAGTCCCATGTTGTTCCAAAATCCCACATAGTCCCTTAATCAGGTCAGTTAATGACCTGAAATACCTAACTAAATATTGTCAAGTGGCATCCCGCTGGCTTTAATTGCCTGCGGGATTCCCACCAGCGGGGGCTGCGCGCGCACGCCGGCGCGTCAGCGGGGAACCCGGAAGTGGGCGGGATCGAGGCGCGATCCGGTCCCACTCCTGGATTTCCCGATTTTCGGGGCCCCCCCGCCGAGAACGCACCCGATAGCGGGTGGTAAAATCGAGCCCATGGTGTTTGAAGAAATGTTATGCTGTTAAGTTTCCTTTTTTATATTGGCACATTAAATGTATTGATTCGCACCACTTCTACGTCTTGCCCATTATTGCGTCTCGTGTGTTAAGTCACTCTTTCATTTGCATCATGATGAATGCCAATACATGGTGGTACCCATTGGGTGGATGTGCAATGGGTGTATGCTTGGTTGAAGGACTGTTTTGTGCAAAGCGGGGGTGTTGGTGGTGATGGGAGCTGGCCAGAGTATTTCAATGCCTTTTTTGCCACTACTTAAGAGAACCTGTGAGATATGAGGGCATTCCTGGCAGCAGGTACACAGCTGGTCTGGCGATGGGTGCCCAATCTTCATATTGCTCATTGTCCTCTTCCTCTTCCTCTTCTTCAATGCTGTTATCATCATCAGAGGATGATTGATGAGTGCCTTCATCCTCCACCTCTAATCCTCTCTGCTGCCCTATGTTGTGCAGGGCGCAGCACACCACGATGATTCTGGATACCCTTACTGGCGAATACTGAAGGGCGTCTCCAGACCTATCCAGGCACCTGAAATGCATCTTCAACATGCCGATGCCTTATTCAATGACACACTTGCTGGCCATGTGGTTGTAGCACTCTTGTGCCTCATTGGTGAGGTTCCTCACAGGTGTCACGAGCCAGGTTTGAAGGGGGTATCCCTTGTCTTCAATGAGCCAACCCTTAAGTCTGTCTCCTGTTTGGAGGAGATCTGGAATGTTGGACTGGCGCAGAATGAAAGCATCATGACAGCTGCCAGGGAATCTGACGCAGACCTGCATAAATCTCTTCCTGTGGTCGCACACCAGCTGTGATTCGATGGAGTGAAAGCCCTTTTGGTTGATAAAGACTCCTGGCTCATGAGGTGGTCCTCGGATTGCCACATGTGTGCAATCAATTGCATCCTGCGCATGTGGGGAGCCAGCCAGAGAGGTGAAACTCACTGCCCGCTCATTCTGGCTATTGTCGTCGCAGGAGAAGTTCATGTAATCGGACACCCTGGCATCACCTGTCGTATACATTTATGTGCAGATGACTGACACACTGTGGAGATTTCTCCGCTGGTGCACTGCAAGGAGCCAGAGGCAAAGAAATTGAGGGTAGTGGTGACTTTTACTGCGACATGCAATGCGTGGCCACCAGATCCAGCAAGGAGCAGCTCTTCCTGAAGGAGGCTGTAGATGTCTGCGACCACCTTTCGGTTCAATCTGCGCCTGTGTAGGCGCTGCTCTTCAGATAGGTAAAGGAAGCTCAGCCTCTGCCTGTAGGCCCTCTCACATGGGCAGTGCCTCTTACAACCTCGGCCCCTCTGTTGCTCCCCTCTCTGCTGTTCTCCAGATCTGTATTGTGGCCCTCTCTCTTGTGCCCCTCTCTCTTGTGCACGTGCCGTAATTGGGGACGCGATATAAGTGAATCAGCAGCGCGCGCATCCAAACGTGCCCAAGTTAAACCCAGAAGTAGGCGCGTTGGAGCCGGCTTGCAGTCGCGATCGCAAAAACTGGTATTTTCACCCCCCCACCCGACTCCAACTCACCCGTTCTTGGGGGTTAAAATTCCCCCTCAGGTATCTGAAAGGGAAGCTGTTCCATTCTCCCGGCTCAGTGTGCAGCTCTGACATGGGCCAGCGCAGAAATGACTCATCTTGGCTTCTGACACGTCACACATCCTTCATTGTTCCACCTCCCAATTGCAGCCCTCTACGCAGCCTGGATGCAGCTCCTGAATTCCTTATTGGATTTATTAGAAACATTTTCTCTATGTCAACTCTATCAAACCCTTTCATTATCTTCAAGACCTCAATCAGGTCACCCCACAGCCGTCTTTTTTCTAGAGAAAAGAGCCCCAGCCTGTTCCATGTTTCCTAATAGTTGTACCCTCTATCATTCTGATGTGCCCTGTAATGGTGTGACACTGGCCCACTCATCTCTGCACCACTGGGTTGAAGGAAGATCAGTCGAGCCAGAGCAGGTTGATGTTCAGCAGTCTCAGCCAAAAGAACTGAGGCTCTGACCCTGCTGTCCCAGGTAACTATCTCTCAATTTGAAGCCGTAAAGTAGCCCGCTTACTGCCTCCTGCCACGAACCAGGGGATCAACAAGAAACCAGGATTAATGGGCCTGGAGCTCATTCTTACCCCATACTTGTCGCTGGTTACAAACCCTTCTTTGGAGCCCAGCCAGGCAGCTATCAGTTCCAGCTCTCGGAGCTGTTCCTGTTTCCACAGCTCCTTCTCGTACAGGTCTTCCTGCTTCTCCCACTTTTTCACCACATGATCCATCTGCTCGGACAGTTCATTCAGCTTCTCATCAACCTGTTAGCAGGAAAACAGGCACCAGTTTAGTGAGCGCGGGGCCCTCCGTGGGGGAACGGGGCGCGGGGCCCTCCGTGGGGGAACGGGGCGCGGGGCCCTCCGTGGGGGAACGGGGCGCGGGGCCCTCCGTGGGGAAACGGGGCGCGGGGCCCTCCGTGGGGAAACGGGGCGCGGGGCCCTCCGTGGGGAAACGGGGCGCGGGGCCCTCCGTGGGGAAACGGGGCGCGGGGCCCTCCGTGGGGAAACGGGGCGCGGGGCCCTCCGTGGGGAAACGGGGCGCGGGGCCCTCCGTGGGGAAACGGGGCGCGGGGCCCTCCGTGGGGGAACGGGGCGCGGGGCCCTCCGTGGGGGAACGGGGCGCGGGGCCCTCCGTGGGGGAACGGGGCGCGGGGCCCTCCGTGGGGAAACGGGGCGCGGGGCCCTCCGTGGGGAAACGGGGCGCGGGGCCCTCCGTGGGGAAACGGGGCGCGGGGCCCTCCGTGGGGAAACGGGGCGCGGGGCCCTCCGTGGGGAAACGGGGCGCGGGGCCCTCCGTGGGGAAACGGGGCGCGGGGCCCTCCGTGGGGAAACGGGGCGCGGGGCCCTCCGTGGGGAAACGGGGCGCGGGGCCCTCCGTGGGGAAACGGGGCGCGGGGCCCTCCGTGGGGAAACGGGGCGCGGGGCCCTCCGTGGGGAAACGGGGCGCGGGGCCCTCCGTGGGGAAACGGGGCGCGGGGCCCTCCGTGGGGAAACGGGGCGCGGGGCCCTCCGTGGGGAAACGGGGCGCGGGGCCCTCCGTGGGGAAACGGGGCGCGGGGCCCTCCGTGGGGGAACGGGGCGCGGGGCCCTCCGTGGGGGAACGGGGCGC
This sequence comes from Heptranchias perlo, assembly GCF_035084215.1. NCBI lineage: Eukaryota > Metazoa > Chordata > Chondrichthyes > Hexanchiformes > Hexanchidae > Heptranchias > Heptranchias perlo. Next base: position 4,766,949 of record NC_090334.1, on the reverse strand, counting down.
GGGGCCCTCCGTGGGGGAACGGGGCGCGGGGCCCTCGGTGGGGAAACGGGGCGCGGGGCCCTCCGTGGGGGAACGGGGCGCAGGGCCCTCGGTGGGGAGTGGGGTACATGGCCCACGGTGGGGAGTGGGGGACAGGGCCCACGGTGGGGAGTGGGGGACAGGGCCCACGGTGGGGAGTGGGGGACAGGGCCCACGGTGGGGAGTGGGGTACAGGGCCCACGGTGGGGAGTGGGGGACAGGGCCCACGGTGGGGAGTGGGGGACAGGGCCCACGGTGGGGAGTGGGGTACACGGCCCACGGTGGGGAATGGTGTACAGGGCCCACGGTGGGGAGTGGGGTACAGGGCCCACGGTGGGGAGTGGGGTACAGGGCCCACGGTGGGGAGTGGGGTACAGGGCCCACGGTGGGGAGTGGGGTACAGGGCCCACGGTGGGGAGTGGGGTACAGGGCCCACGGTGGGGAGTGGGGTACAGGGCCCACGGTGGGGAGTGGGGTACAGGGCCCACGGTGGGGAGTGGGGTACAGGGCCAACGGTGGGGAGCGGAGGCCCTCAGGCCTCTTTACCTCTTTTGACACGATGTGCCTGTTCTCTCTCAGCTCGATTCCCGTCGTTCTCAGCTCTTCGTATTTGGCTCTTTGCTTGTCAATTTCTCGCTTGTACTCCTCGTGACGTTTGCAGAGCTGTTCAGCTCCCAGGACTCCCCTGGCCTGCTCCTCCGAGTCCAGCAATGTGTCCATCTCATTCACCCAGGCCCTGTGTAAAGGAACAAGCAGGAATACACAGTGGCTTTTATCGTTAAAAAAAATCCTTGCTTTTCAGCTTCTGTCTGAAGGTTCTGACTCTTCCTCAACCACAAGATGGGAACCAGAGGAAGGCAACCCTTCAATTTATTGATCCCATCCTTCCGAAACCCCAACCCTCCTGCCTTCCCACGACAGCAGTTTTTAAATGAGCCCAGTGTCCTGACCTCATGCACCCTGCCCAGTAACTCTTCCAGGTGAGGATCAACCTCTATGTAAAGAAATGCTTTCCGACATCAGTCCTAAACTTGTCCTTCACGCCCTGCCCCTGTGCCCTCTTGTTCTGGGGTATCTGAAAGCACTGTTACTTTCTCTATCCGGGTAGGAATGTAATAAACCTCTCCAGGGGGCCTTCTGAGGACGAAGAGGCGCCAGCTTGTCTATTCACTGCCCACAGCTCTCCCCCGACATGGAGGAGCTCTGCACTGTCTGTAGGGCCTAGAGGGCCCTCGCAACATGGTGACCAGAACTGTAGCCGATACTCCAGGTGTTGGTCTGACTAGGCAGATCAGGAGAGAGGGGGTCAGCAGCTTCAGCATAATGACTGGTGATCTGAGTGCAGCTGAAGTGTCAATAGATCGCAGCGTGCTGTTCGCTTTGTTTATTACTGTCTCACACTGTTGGACATGGTGGGCAGTGATTCAGCTAACACCCCCAGGTCTCTCTAACTTTACCCTTGGTAAGCTCCGTTTCCCCCACCCCCCTCACCTCCAGGGAGTAGATGCACCTCCTATTTTCACTTCCAAACAGCAGATTTCCTGTCGCAATGCTCACAGTGAGTTGCATCTGTCCCACAGCCTGCTGTTTCACTCTCTCGCCCAGTCTCCCTCTCTCTCACTCGGCCCACTAATCTCTATATGATCTGTTTCTCCTCTTACACATCTCCTTCACCAACTATCTTTCCATCTGATCATCACTCCCCATTCTTCCACCTGATCTCTCGCTCGATCTGACCGTCCTCCCATCGCCGGCCCTATGCAAGAACAATCCAGCTCATCCCATTCCCCCGCCCTATCCCTGTAGCCCTGCAAATTTTTTCCTTTCAAGTACTTGTTCAGTTTCCCCTGGCTGGAGAGTCTAGAACTAGATTGCATAGTCGCAAGATAAGGGGTCGGCCATTTAAGACCGAGATGAGGAACCTTTTCTTCACTCAGAGGGTTGTGAATCTTTGGAATTCTCCACCCCAGAGGGCTGTGGATGCTGAGTCATTGAGTATATTCAAGGCTGAGATGGATACATTTTTGGATTCTAGGGGAATCAGGGGATATGGGGATTGGGGGGGAAAGTGGAGTTGAGGTTGATGATCATCCATGATCTGACTGAATGGCGGAGCAGACTTGAGGGGGAGCAGACTTGAGAGCAGCCTACTCCTGCTCCTATTTCTTATGTTCTTCTGTTCCCTTTTGAAGGCCATGATTGAATCTGCCTCCACCACCCCCTCAGGCAGTGCATTCCAGATTCTAACCACTCGCTGTGTAATAACATTTTTCCTCATATCACCTCTGGTTCTTTTGCCAATCACCTTAAATCTATGTCCTCTGGTTCTTGACCCTTTCGCCAATGGGAACAGTTTCTCTCTCTTTTTGAGGTGGGAGGTCATGTGAGGAAACCTCTAGGAATACACCCAACCAGAGTTGGCGACCCTAGGTGCTTCTGGTTGAGTTCTCTCTCAGTACAATCTATTACAGTACGTGACGAGCCACACCCTCCCCGTCCCACTACAACCTACATGAAAACCCGACACTCGCTGACATAGGCCTGGATCTCCTCGGCCTGGACCAGCTTCTCCTTCCACTCCCCAGCTTTCCGATGCAGGTTTTCCCAGGATACTTCCACCTCTTCCAGACATTCCTGCAGGGTCTCCCTGATGTGTGGGTGGATCAGACCCAACCGCCTGGCTTCCCCACCAATCCGTTCAACTTCTCTGCTTATGGCTCCAAGCTCCCTCTGCAAAAAGAACAGGATCATCATTCAAACCTATAGGAAGATAGGAACAGGAGTAGGCCATTTAGCCCCTCGAGCCTGTTCCACCATTCAATGAAATCATGGCTGATCTGTGACCTAACTCCATGTAGAATCATAGAATGATTATAGCACAGGAGGCCGCCATTCGGCCCATTGAGCCCATGCCGGCTCTTTGTAAGAGCAATCCAGTTAGTCCCAATCTCCCGCTCTTTCCCTGTGTCCCTGCAAATTTTTCCCCTTCAAGTATTTATCCAATTCCTTTTTGAAAGCCACGATTGTATCTGCTTCCACCATCCTTTCAGGCAGTGCTTTCCAGATCATAACAACTCGCTGCGTAAAAATGTTTTTCTCCATGTCGCCTTTGGTTCTTTTGCCAATCACCTTAAATCTGTGTCCTCTGGTTCTCGACCCTTCCGTCAATTGGAACGGTTTCTATTTATTTACTTTATCTAAACCCTTCATGACTTTGAACACTTCTATCAAATCTCCTCTTAACCTTCTCTGCTCGAAGGAGAACAACCCCAGCTTCTCCAGTCTATTCATGTAACTAAAGTCCCTCATTCCTGGAATCATTCTAGTAAATCTCTTCTGCATCCTCTCTAAGGCCTTCACATCCTTCCTAAAGTGCAGTGCCCAGAACTGGACACAATGCTCCAGTTGTGGCCGAACCAGCGTTTTATAAAAGTTCATCATAACTTCCTTGCTTCTGTACTCTATGCCTCTATTTATAAATTGTAAACAATTTTACAACACCAAGTTATAGTCCAGCAATTTTATTTTAAATTCACAAGCTTTCGGAGGCTTCCTCCTTCGTCAGGTAAATGTTTATAAAGCCCAGGATTCCGTATGCTTCTTTAACCGCTTTCTCAACCTGCCCTGCCTCCTTCAAAGATTTGTGCATATATACCCCCAGGTCTCTCTATTCCTACACCCCCTTTTAGATTTGTATCATTTAGTTTATATTGTCTCTCCTCATTCTTACTGCCAAAATGTATCACTTTCATCACTAAATTTCATCTGCCACGTGTCTGCCCATTCCATCAGCCTGTCTATGTCCTCTTGAAGTCTATCACTATCCTCCTCACTGTTTACTACACTTCCAAGTTTTGTGTCATCTGCAAATTTTGAAATTGTGCCCTGTACACCCAAGTCCAAGTCATTAATATATATCAAAAAACCTGCCTTAGCCCCATATCCCTGAATACCTTTGGTTAACAAAGATCTATCAATCTCAGATTGAGCTAGCATCAACTGCCATTTGAGGAAGAGAGTTCCAAACTTCGACCACCACTTGCGTGTAGAAGTGTTTCCTAACTTCACTCCTGAAAGTCCAGGCTCTAATTTTTAGGTTATGGCCCCTTGTCCTAGACTCCCCAACCAGTGGAAATAGTTTCTCTCTATCCACCCTATCAGTTCCCCTTAATATCTTGAAAACTTCAACCAAATCATCCTTTAATCTTCTAAATTCCAGGGAATACAACCCTAGTTTGTGTAATCGCTCAGTCCAGGTATCATTCTAGTAAATCTATGCTGCACTCCCTCCAAGGTCAATATATCCTTCCTAAGGTGCAGTGCCCAGAACTGAACACAGTTCTCCAGGTGTGGTCTAACCAGGGCTTTGTATAGATGTGGCATAACTCCTACCCACTAAAATCATAACTAGCCCAGTAACACAGCCTGTATCAATCTGAATTCATAACTAGCCCAGTAACACAGCCTGTATCAATCTGAATTCATAACTAGCCCAGTAACACAGCCTGTATCAATCTGAATTCATAACTAGCCCAGTAACACAGCCTGTATCAATCTGAATTCATAACTAGCCCAGTAACACAGCCTGTATCAATCTGAATTCATAACTAGCCCAGTAACACAGCCTGTATCAATCTGAATTCATAACTAAACCAGTAACACAGTCTGTATCAATCTGAATTCATAACTAGCCCAGTAACACAGCCTGTATCAATCTGAATGCATAACTAATCCAGTAACACAGCCTGTATCAATCTGAATTCATAACTAGCCCAGTAACACAGCCTGTATCAATCTGAATTCATAACTAGCCCAGTAACACAGTCTGTATCAATCTGAATTCATAACTAAACCAGTAACACAGTCTGTATCAATCTGAATTTATAACTAAACCAGTAACACTGTCTGTATAAATCTGAATTCATAACTAAACCAGTAACAGAGCCTATATCAATCTGAATTCATAACTAAACCAGTAACACAGTCTGTATCAATCTGAAATCATAACTAAACCATTAACACAGCCTGTATCAATCTGAATTCATAACTAAACCAGTAACACAGCCTGTATCAATCTGAATTCATAACTAAACCAGTAACAGAGCCTGTATCATTCTGAATTCATAACTAAACCAGTAACACAGCCTGTATCAATCTGAATTCATAACTAATCCAGTAACACAGCCTGTATCAATCTGAATTCATAACTAGCCCAGTAACACAGATTGTATCAATCTGAATTCATAACTAGCCCAGTAACACAGTCTGTATCAATCTGAATTCATAACTAAACCAGTAACACAGTCTGTATCAATCTGAATTCATAATTAAACCAGTAACAGAGCCTGTATCATTCTGAATTCATAACTAAACCAGTAACACAGCCTGTATCAATCTGAATTCATAACTAATCCAATAACACAGCCTGTATCAATCTGAATTCATAACTAGCCCAGTAACACAGCCTGTATCAATCTGAATTCATAACTAAACCAGTAACACAGCCTGTATCAATCTGAATTCATAACTAAACCAGTAACACAGCCTGTATCAATCTGAATTCATAATTAGCCCAGTAACACAGCCTGTATCAATCTGAATTCATAACTAAACCAGTAACACAGCCTGTATCAATCTGAATTCATAACTAATCCAGTAACACAGTCTGTATCAATCTGAATTCATAACTAGCCCAGTAACACAGCCTGTATCAAAGTGAATTCATAACTAGCCCAGTAACACAGCCTGTATCAATCTGAATTCATAACTAGTCCAGTAACACAGCCTGTATCAATCTGAATTCATAACTAGCCCAGTAACACAGCCTGTATCAATCTGAATTCATAACTAGCCCAGTAACACAGTCTGTATCAATCTGAATTCATAACTAGCCCAGTAACACAGATTGTATCAATCTGAATTCATAACTAGCCCAGTAACACAGATTGTATCAATCTGAATTCATAACTAGCCCAGTAACACAGCCTGTATCAATCTGAAATCATAACTAGCCCAGTAACACAGTCTGTATCAATCTGAATTCATAACTAGCCCAGTAACACAGTCTGTATCAATCTGAATTCATAACTAGCCCAGTAACACAGCCTGTATCAATCTGAATTCATAACTAGCCCAGTAACACAGCCTGTATCAATCTGAATTCATAACTAGCCCAGTAACACAGATTGTATCAATCTGAATTCATAACTAGCCCAGTAACACAGTCTGTATCAATCTGAATTCATAACTAAACCAGTAACACAGTCTGTATCAATCTGAATTCATAATTAAACCAGTAACAGAGCCTGTATCATTCTGAATTCATAACTAAACCAGTAACACAGCCTGTATCAATCTGAATTCATAACTAATCCAGTAACACAGCCTGTATCAATCTGAATTCATAACTAGCCCAGTAACACAGTCTGTATCAATCTGAATTCATAACTAATCCAGTAACACAGTCTGTATCAATCTGAATTCATAACTAGCCCAGTAACACAGCCTGTATCAATCTGAATTCATAACTAGCCATGAACACAGATTGTATCAATCTGAATTCATAACTAGCCCAGTAACACAGTCTGTATCAATCTGAATTCATAACTAAACCAGTAACACAGCCCGTATCAATGTGAATTCATAACTAGCCCAGTAACACAGTCTGTATCAATCTGAATTCATAACTAATCCAGTAACACAGTCTGTATCAATCTGAATTCATAACTAGCCCAGTAACACAGATTGTATCAATCTGAATTCATAACTAGCCCAGTAACACAGCCTGTATCAATCTGAATTCATAACTAAACCAGTAACACAGCCTGTATCAATCTGAATTCATAACTAGCCCAGTAACACAGTCTGTATCAATCTGAATTCATAACTAGCCCAGTAACACAGCCTGTATCAATCTGAATTCATAACTAATCCAGTAACACAGTCTGTATCAATCTGAATTCATAACTAAACCAGTAACACAGCCTGTATCAATCTGAATTCATAACTAATCCAGTAACACAGTCTGTATCAATCTGAATTCATAACTAGCCCAGTAACACAGCCTGTATCAATCTGAATTCATAACTAGCCCAGTAACACAGCCTGTATCAATCTGAATTCATAACTAGCCCAGTAACACAGCCTGTATCAATCTGAATTCATAATTAGCCCAGTAACACAGCCTGTATCAATCTGAATTCATAACTAGCCCAGTAACACAGCCCGTATCAATGTGAATTCATAACTAGCCCAGTAACACAGCCTATATCAATGTGAATTCATAACTAGCCCAGTAACACAGCCTGTATCAATCTGAATTCATAACTAGCCCAGTAACACAGCCTGTATCAATCTGAATTCATAACTAGCCCAGTAACACAGCCTGTATCAATCTGAATTCATAACTAGCCCAGTAACACAGCCTGTATCAATCTGAATTCATAACTAGCCCAGTAACACAGTCTGGATCAATCTGAATTCATAACTAGCCCAGTAACACAGATTGTATCAATCTGAATTCATAACTAGCCCAGTAACACAGATTGTATCAATCTGAATTCATAACTAGCCCAGTAACACAGTCTGTATCAATCTGAATTCATAACTAGCCCAGTAACACAGTCTGTATCAATGTGAATTCATAACTAGCCCAGTAACACAGCCTGTATCAATCTGAATTCATAACTAGCCCAGTAACACAGCCTGTATCAATAAATGATGATAACAGACAAATTTTGGGTACTGTTAATTTGCAAGTGCCACTATGTGTGGTCTCCTGTCTTTTCAGAAGACGGACTGATAAGCACACTTTTGAAACAAGGCAGAGTGTAAACATAGGAACAGCAGTAGGCCATTCAGCCCCTCGAGCCTGATCCAGCATTCAATTAGACCTGCCTTGATTCTGTAACCCTTAATACTCTTGCCTAACAAAAATCTATCAATCTCCGTTCTGAAATTTTCAATTAACCTCCAGCCTCAACAGCTTTTTGAGGGAGAGAGTTCCAGATTTCCACTGCCCTTTGTGTGAAGAAGTGCTTCCTGGCATCACCCCTGAACGGCCTTGCTCTAATTTTAAGGTTATGCCCCCTTGTTCTGGACTCCCCACCAGAGGAAATAGTTTCTCTCTATCTTCCCTATCAAATCCTTTAATCATCTAAAACACCTCAATTAGATCATTCCTTAATCTTCTATATTTAAGGGAATACAAGCCTAGTCTATGCAACCTGGCCTCATAATTTAACCCTTTTAGTTCTGGTATCATTCTAGGGAATCTGTGCTGCACCCCCTCCAATATCTCCTACCTGAGGTGCGGTGCCCAGAACTGAACGCAATACTCCAAGATGGGGTCTAACCAGAGCTCTGTACAGCTATAACATCAATTCCATCCCTTGGTATTCCAGACCCCTTGAGATAAAGGCCAACATTCCATTAGCCTTTTTACAAATATACTACATCCACTGGTTCCCCTTTATCTACCCTGCTAGTTACATCCTCAAAAAAACTATAATAGATTTGTCAAACAAGATTTCCCTTTCATAAAACCATGTTGACTCTGCCTAATCATATTATGATTTTCTAAGTGCTCCGTTTCTAGTCCTTAATATTGGATTCCAGCATTTTCCCGACGACCGATGTCAGGTTAACTGGCCTGTCGTTCCCTGCTTTATCTCTCCCTCCTTTCTCGAATAGTGGGGTTACATTTGCTACCTTCCAATCCGCTGGGACCGTTCTAGAATCTAGGGAATTTTGGAAGATCACAACCAATGCATCCACTATCTCTGCAGCCACCTCTTTTAGAACTCTTGGATATTGAATACAGGAGTTGGGATGTCTTGTTGAAGTTGTACAAGACATTAGTAAGGCCACACTTGGAATACTGTGTACAGTTCTGGTCACCCTATTATAGAAAGGATATTATTAAACTAGAAAGAGTGCAGAAAAGATTTACTAGGATGCTACCGGGACTTGATGGTTTGACTTATAGGGAGAGGTTGGATAGACTGAGACTTTCTTCCCTGGAGAGTAGGATGTTTAGGGGTGATCTTATAGAAGTCTATAAAATAATGAGGGGCATAGATAAGGTAGATAGTCAAAATCTTTTCCCAAAGGTAGGGGAGTCTATAACGAGGGGGCATAGATTTAAGGTGAGAGGGGAGAGATACAAAAGGGTCTAGAGGGGCAAATTTTTCACTCAAAGGGTGGTGAGTGTCTGGAACGAGCTGCCAGAGGCAGTAGTAGAGGCGGGTACAATTTTGTCTTTTAAAAAGCATTTGGACAGTTACATGGGTAAGATGGGTATAGAGGGATATGGGCCAAGTGCAGGCAATTGGGACTAGCTTAGTGGTATAAACTGGGCGACATGGACATGTTGGGCCGAAGGGCTTGTTTCCATGTTGTAAACTTCTATGATTCTATGAATTATTTTTGTACCTGTTCACTAGCTTTCTGTACATGGACCCCTAAAACAGTTCCTAGCTTCTCGCCGTTTAGAAAATACTCTGATCTATCTTTCTTAGGTCCAAAGTAGGTGACCTCACACTTTCCCACATTGTACTCAATCTGTCACAGTTTTGCCCACTCACTTAGTCTATCAATGTCCCTTTAATCCCGTCTACACTGTTTACTGTGCCACCTAATTTAATGTCGTCAGCAAACTTGGATTTACGGCTCTCTATTCCTTCATCCAAGTCATTGATAAATATAGTGAAAAGGTGAGGCCCCAGTACAGATCCCTGGGAGACACCATGAGTAACATCCTGCAAATCAGAGATTCTGTATTGCAAAGTAACAAATTACCCATCCCTGCAGCCATTCTGGGTGGAAATTTACTTTGCAAGTTAACTGGTGCTGCTCTAGTTGGGAATTTCCATCCGGCCTTGTAAGGGGTGGAGCGTCTGCCCGCCGTTTGAAAGTGCCCTGGCAGAGTGGCTACATGCAGTAGTCTAGAGTTTATGTGCCCTATATGCAGTAATCTAGAGTCGATGTGCCCTATATGCAGTAATCTAGAGTCGATGTGCCCTATATGCAGTAATCTAGAGTCGATGTGCCCTATATGCAGTAATCTAGAGTCGATGTGCCTATGCAGTAATCTAGAGTCGATGTGCCTATGCAGTAATCTAGAGTCGATGTGCCCTATATGCAGTAATCTAGAGTCGATGTGCCTATGCAGTAATCTAGAGTCGATGTTCCTTACATGCAGTAATCTAGTGTTGATGTGCCTTACATGCAATAATCTAGAGTCGATGTGCCCTATATGCAATAATCTAGAGTCGATGTGCCCTATATGCAGTAATCTAGAGTCGATGTGCCTATGCAGTAATCTAGAGTCAATGTGCCCTATATGCAGTAATCTAGAGTCGATGTGCCCTATATGCAGTAATCTAGAGTCGATGTGCCTATGCAGTAATCTAGAGTCGATGTGCCCTATATGCAGTAATCTAGAGTCGATGTGCCTATGCAGTAATCTAGAGTCGATGTGCCCTATATGCAGTAATCTAGAGTCAATGTGCCCTATATGCAGTAATCTAGAGTCGATGTGCCCTATATGCAGTAATCTAGAGTCGATGTGCCTATGCAGTAATCTAGAGTCGATGTGCCCTATATGCAGTAATCTAGAGTCGATGTGCCTATGCAGTAATCTAGAGTCGATGTGCCCTATATGCAGTAATCTAGAGTCGATGTGCCCTATATGCAGTAATCTAGAGTCGATGTGCCCTATATGCAGTAATCTAGAGTCGATGTGCCTATGCAGTAATCTAGAGTCGATGTGCCCTATATGCAGTAATCTAGAGTCGATGTGCCCTATATGCAGTAATCTAGAGTCGATGTGCCTATGCAGTAATCTAGAGTCGATGTGCCCTATATGCAGTAATCTAGAGTCGATGTGCCTATGCAGTAATCTAGAGTCGATGTGCCCTATATGCAGTAATCTAGAGTCGATGTGCCCTATATGCAGTAATCTAGAGTCGATGTGCCTATGCAGTAATCTAGAGTCGATGTGCCTATGCAGTAATCTAGAGTCGATGTGCCTTACCTCCACACCTTCATGTTGCCGCAGCAGTGTCTGCACACGATTCAAATCATGTCCATAGTCGTCGGTGCCCACCGTGCTGTCCTTCTCCTGGATCCAGCTCTTCAGGTCGGCCACATCATAGTCGAATCGGTGAACCTGATGTGCTGCTTTGAGATTCTGGAGAGAGGATGCAGAGTGAGTTAGAATTGCAGTCCCTCCCACCCATGGTGGCATTTACCCAATACCTGACTCACCATCTGGGTCAAGCTGAATACCTGAGGGAAAAGACCACACCCAACTTTCAGTCCAAGTCCCTGTCCATGTTCTCCCCAACTTCAGCATCACAGTCAAATCTGATGATGCGATCATTTCCAGCAGGGACCTCTCGATAGTAATAAGGAACAGGATTCCTGGCTTATTTCTCCTTTCCAGAAGGTTATGGGTTCAAGCCCCACTCCAGGACTCAAGCATGTGATCCATGCTGACACTCCAGTGCGGTACTGAGGGAGTGCTGCACTGTCCAATATGCTCTTTTTCACAAGGTGTAAAACAGAGTCCCTGTCAGCCTGTCCCATCAGTTTAGGCCAATGTTCATTGATCCCATGGCACAATCTGGAGTTCTCCTGGTGTCCTGGGCAATATTCCCCTCTCAACCCACACCAGAAAAACACAGTAACTGGTCATCGATCTCATTGCTCTGTAGGATATTCCCATGTGCATATTGCATATTGTCCACAAAACAACAGTGACTTCGAAAAGTAATTCATGGGCAGTCCTAAGGAGGGGTTAAGGCTTTATATAAATGTAAGCTTATCCTTTCCCTGCCTCTTGACCCATCTGAGGTCAGGTGACTGAGGGCAGTAGAGACTGGCAGTAGAACCTGCAATCTTTTGTCTATCAGATGAGATGTTAAACCAAGGCCCGTCTGCCCACTCAAGTGGCTATAAAGAATCCCATTGCACTATTTCGAAAATGAGCAGGGGAGTTCTCCCCGGTGTTCTAGGCCAATATTTATCCCTCAACCAACACCACTAAAACAGATGATCTGATCATTATCTCATTGCTGTTGTGGAACCTTGCTGTGCGTAAACTGGCTGTCGCGTTTCCCTTCATTACAAGTGACTACACTACAAAAGTACTTCATAAGTAGTGTAAAGCACTTTGTGGTCATCCTGAGGTTGTGAAAGGTGCTGTATAAATGCAAGTATTTCCTTCTGCAAGACCCAGCACCACGCCAGGAGCTGCAGTTACTCTCTACACCACTGGAGGGATCTGCAGACGACAGTTTGAACAATCTCCACATGGAGAGGATTTGGAGGGGGTTCTGACACTGATGGTGCACGAGACCCAGCCTAGCACCTGACAACCAGTCAGACCAAATACATCTGCTGAAGCCCTCTCTGACTTATTCCCTTGTAATCAGCCAGAGGGGGCGATTTTAACCCCACCCAGTCAGCGGATAACCGGGGGGGGGGGGGGGGGGGGGCGGCTGCGTAGTTAGAACGGCCCAAGTTACTTACCCGCCCTGGAGCCGACCAATCACAATTTTAACCTGGTCAACTGAGCAGGTGGCTGTCCGGTGGGGTCCTTCTTAACAGACGCATGTCGGGTCTCAATGATGTCATTGGGACACAAATACAAGTGCCACCGAGTCTCTCGCTGGGACAACTCAGAGGGAGGCAGATTCCACTCCAGACCAGGTCCAATAAGGTACGGTTGTATATTTGTTTTTGGGAGATCGGAGGAGCAGGATTGCCTCCTGGAAGAGGTGGGAGGTTGGCCAGTAGATTTACACAAGGCTCGAGAATTAGAATTGGCAGGGGCTCATTCTGATGAGTGCTGGAAATTCTTACACTCACACCCAGACACACTCACTATCAGGGGACTGAACTCACGCTCACACCCAGACACACTCACTATCAGGGGACTGAACTCACACTCACACCCAGACACACTCACTATCAGGGGACTGAACTCACGCTCACACCCAGACACACTCACTATCAGGGGACTGAACTCACGCTCACACCCAGACACACTCACTATCAGGGGACTGAACTCACGCTCACACCCAGACACACTCACTATCAGGGGACTGAACTCACGCTCACACCCAGACACACTCACTATCAGGGGACTGAACTCACACTCACACCCAGACACACTCACTATCAGGGGACTGAACTCACACTCACACCCAGACACACTCACTATCAGGGGACTGAACTCACACTCACTCACACCCAGGCACTCACTATCAGGGGACTGAACTCACACTCACACCCAGACACACTCACTATCAGGGGACTGAACTCACACTCACACCCAGACACACTCACTATCAGGGGACTGAACTCACACTCACACCCAGACACACTCACTATCAGGGGACTGAACTCACACTCACTCACACCCAGGCACTCACTATCAGGGGACTGAACTCACACTCACACCCAGACACACTCACTTTCAGAGGACTGTACCATCAAGGATGGTATAATGTCTGCCGTAGATTCACTCACGGACTGTTGAAACCAATCCCGTGTGGAAAATGACCAACAGCCCCTCAACTCTGCTCGAGTTCTAGCAGCAGTGGGCCCCACCCCCCTCACCAGACAGCCCCTCACCAGACAGCCCCTCACCTCTGCTCGAGTTCGAGCAGCTTGTTGCAGTGTGTCCCACTGCTGGTTGATCCCATTGGCCTTATCCAGGATCTCCGTCATGAAGCTGTGAGACTGTCTCTTCAGCGATTTCACCAGCTCGTGAAACGTGGACACCTTGTTCTGACCCAGGGTACTTAGCTCCTGCTCCAAGTTCTCAAACTTCTTCTGCAGTAGCTGAGGAAGAACAAAGTAAAGACAGATCAGTGACTGAGGAACGCACCATATCAGACAGAGCAGCCTTTCCTGTCCATATCTCAGATTTCCTTTTGTTCGTAGTACGCCGTGGACTAGTTGGGCCTCAGGAACATCAGCGAATAGAAGTAGAGAACTCCCCCCCCACCCCACTCACTTCACTCCTCCTTCATATCATTGCGAAGGGAACCTCACCATCTACTTTTTCTGTCAATATTTGTGCTCACAAGGGTATGACACAGCTTGGGGCAAGAGAAGATGCACTATCAGGAACTCCCAGGTCAGATACAGTCCCAGTATCCGTCCCCTGCACTCTCAGTCCCAGTATCCGTCCCCTGCACTCTCAGTCCCAGTATCCGTCCCCTGCACTCTCAGTCCCAGTATCTGTACCCGGCACGCTCAGTCCCAGTATCTGTACCCTGTACTCTCAGTCCCAGTATCCGTCCCCTGCACTCTCAGTCCCAGTATCCGTCCCCTGCACTCTCAGTCCCAGTATCTGTACCCGGCACGCTCAGTCCCAGTATCTGTACCCGGCACGCTCAGTCCCAGTATCCGTCCCCTGCACTCTCAGTCCCAGTATCTGTATCCTGCACTTCCAGTCTCACTATCTGTATCCTGCACGCTCAGTCCCAGTATCTGCACACTGTCCTCTCAGTATCTGTATCCTGCACTCTCAGTCCCAGTATCTGCACACTGTCCTCTCACTATCTGTATCCTGCACTCTCAGTCCCAGTATCTGCACACTGTCCTCTCAGTATCTGTATCCTGCACTCTCAGTCCCAGTATCTGCACACTGTCCTCTCACTATCTGTATCCTGCACACTCAGTCCCAGTATCTGTACCCTGCACACTCAGTCCCAGTATATGTACCCTGCACACTCAGTCCCAGTATCTTTACCCTGCACACTCAGTCCTAGTAACTGTACCCTGCACACTCAGTCCCAGTATCTGTACCCTGCACTCTCAGTCCCAGTATCTGTACCCTGGATTCTCAGTCACCGTATCAAGACACTGCCCTCTCAGTCTCAGTTCCAGTATCTCGATCCCACACTCTCAGTCCCAGTATCTGTACACAGCCCTCTCAGTATCTGTATCCTCAAAGTCTCTGTCCGAGTATCTATACCCTGCACTCCCAATATCTGTATCCTGCCATCTCAGTCTCAGTATCTATATCCTGTACTCTCTGTCCCAGTATCTGTACTCTCCACTCTCAGTCCCAGTATCTGAACTCTCCACTCTCTGTCCCAGTATCTGTACTCTCCACTCTCAGTCCCAGTATCGGTATCCTGCACCCTCCGTCACAGTATCTACATTCCGCACTATCAGTCCCAGTATCTGTATCCTCCCCCCTCCCTCCCTGTATTTACATTCTGCACTATCAGTCCGAGAATCTGTTTCCAGCACGCTCAGTCTCAGTATCTGTACCCTGCGCTCTCACTCTCAGTCACAGTATCTGTATCCTTCACCTTCCGAATCTGTATCCTTCATTCCCAGTCCCAGTATCTGTACGCTGCACTCTCAGTACCTGTATCCTGCAGTCTCTGTCCCAGAACATGTATTCTGCACTCTCAGTCCCAGTATCTAAACGCTGCACTCTTATCCCAGTATCTGTACCCTGGATTCTCAGTCCCAGTATCTGGACACTGCCCTCTCAGTCTCAGTTCCAGTATCACTATCCCACACTATCATTCCCAGTGTCTGCACACTGCCCTCTCAGTACCTGTATCCTGAAGTCTCAGTCCCAGTATCTGTACCCTGCACTGTCAGTCCCAGTATCTGTACCCTGTACTCTCAGTCCCAGTATCTGTATCCTGCACACTCAATCCCAGTATCTGTACCCTGCACACTCAGTCCCAGTATCTGTACCCTGCACACTCAGTCCCAGTATCTGTATCCTGCACACTCAATCCCAGTATCTGTACCCTGCACACTCAGTCCCAGTATCTGTACCCTGCACACTCAGTCCCAGTATCTGTACCCTGCACACTCAGTCCCAGTATCTGTACCCTGCACACTCAGTCCCAGTATCTGTACCCTGCACACTCAGTCCCAGTATCTGTACCCTGTACTCTCAGTCCCAGTATCTGTATCCTGTACTCTCAGTCCCAGTATCTGTATCCTGCACACTCAATCCCAGTATCTGTACCCTGCACACTCAGTCCCAGTATCTGTACCCTGCACACTCAGTCCCAGTATCTGTATCCTGCACACTCAATCCCAGTATCTGTACCCTGCACACTCAGTCCCAGTATCTGTACCCTGCACACTCAGTCCCAGTATCTGTACCCTGCACACTCAGTCCCAGTATCTGTACCCTGCACTCTCAGTCCCAGTATCTGCACCTTACACTCTCAGTTCCAGTATCTGTACCCTGTACTCTCAGTTCCAGTATCTGTACCCTGTACTCTCAGTTCCAGTATCTGTACCCTGTACTCTCAGTCCCAGTATCTGTACCCTGCACACTCAGTCCCAGTATCTGTACTCTGTACTCTCAGTTCCAGTATCTGTACCTTGCACTCTCAGTCCCAGTATCTGTACCCTGTACTCTCAGTCCCAGTATCTGTACCCTGCACACTCAGTCCCAGTATCTGTACCCTGCACACTCAGTCCCAGTATCTGTATCCTGCACTCTCAGTCCCAGTATCTGTATCCTGCACTCTCAGTCCCACTATCTGTACCCTGCACACTCAGTCCCAGTATCTGTACCCTACACTCTCAGTCCCAGTATCTGCACACTGTCCTCTCAGTATCTGTACCCTGTACTCTCAGTCCCAGTATCTCTACCCTGCACACTCAGTCTCAGTATCTGTACCCTGCACACTCAGTCTCAGAATCTGTAAGCAGAACTCCCAGTCTCAGTCCCAGTATCTGTACCCTGGATTCTCAGCCTCAGTATCTGCATTCCACACTCTCAGTCTCAGTATCTGTATCCTGTACACTCAGTCTTAGTATCTGTAAGCAGAACTCCCAGTCTCAGTCCCAGTATCTGTATCCTGCAATCTCAGTCCCAGTATCTGTATCCTGCAATCTCAGTCCCAGTATCTGTATCCTGCAATCTCAGTCCCAGTGTCTGTATCCTGCACTCTCAGTCCAAGTATCTGTATCTGGACTCTCAGCCCCAGTATCTGCATTCCACACTTTCAATCTCAGTATCTGTACCCTATACTCCCAGTCCTAGTATCTGTACCCTGTACTCTCACTCCCAGTATCTGTACACTGCCCTCTCAGTCTCAGTTCCAGTATCTCTATCCCACACTCTCACTCCCAGTATCTGTATCCTGCACTCTCAGTACCAGTGTCTGTACCCTGCACTCTCAGTACCAGTGTCTGTACCCTGCACTCTCAGTACCAGTGTCTGTATCCTGCACTCTCAGTACCAGTGTCTGTATCCTGCACTCTCAGTACCTGTATTTTTTTTTCGTTCATGGGATTTGGGCATCGCTGGCAAGGCCAGCATTTATTGCCCATCCCTAATTGCCTTTGAGAAGGTGGTGGTGAGCCGCCTTCTTGAACCGCTGCAGTCCGTGTGGTGAAGGTTCTTACAGGAAGGGAGTTCCAGGATTTTGACCCAGCGATGAAGAAACGGTGATATATTTCCAAGTCGGGATGGTGTGTGACTTGGAGGGGAACGTGCAGGTGGTGTTGTTCCCATGTGCCTGCTGCCCTTGTCCTTCTAGGTGGTAGAGGTCACGGGTTTGGGAGGTGCTGTCGAAGAAGCCTTGGCGAGTTGCTGCAGTGCATCCTGTGGATGGTACACACTGCAGCCATGGTGTGCCAGTGGTGAAGGGAGTGAATGTTTAGGGTGGTGGATGGGGTGCCAATCAAGCGGGCTGCTTTGTCCTGGATGGTGTTGAGCTTCTTGAGTGTTGTTGGAGCTGCACTCATCCAGGCAAGTGGAGAGTATTCCATCACACTCCTGACTTGTGCCTTGTAGATGGTGGAAAGGCTGTGGGGAGTCAGGAGATGAGTCACTCACCACAGAATACCCAGTCTCTGACCTGGTCTTGTGGCCACAGTATTTATATGGCTGGTCCAGTTAAGTTTCTGGTCAATAGTGACCCCCAGGATGTTGATGGTGGGGGATTCGGTGATGGTAATGCCATTGAATGTCAAGGGGAGGTGATTAGACTCTCTCTTGTCGGAGATGGTCATTGCCTGGCACTTGTCTGGCGCGAATGTTACTTGCTACTTATCAGCCCAAGCCTGGATGTTGTCCAGGTCTTGCTGCATGCGGGTACGGACTGCTTCATTATCTGAGGGGTTGCGAATGGAACTGAACACTGTGCAATCGTCAGCGAACATCCCCATTTTTGACCTTATGATGGAGGGAAGGTCATTGATGAAGCAGCTGAAGATGGTTGGGCCTAGGACACTGCCCTGAGGACCTCCTTTGTGCTAGTTACGACTCCAGCCACTGGACCGTTTTCCCCGATTCAATTTTATTAGGGTTCCTTGGTGTCACACTCGGTCAAATGTTGCCTTGATGTCAAGGGCAGTTACTCTCACCTCTGGAATTCAGCTCTTTTGTCCATGTTTGGACCAACGCTGTAATGAGGTCTGGAGCCGAGTGGTCCTGGCGGAACCCAAACTGAGCGTCAGTGAGCAGGTTATTGGTGAGTAGGTGCTGCTTGATAGCACTATCGACGGCAACTTCCATCACTTTGCTGATGATTGAGAGTAGACTGATGGTGCGGTAATTGGCCGGATTGGATTTGTCCTGCTTTTTGTGGACAAGACATACCTGGGCAATTTTCCACATTGCCAGTGTTGTAGCTGTACTGGAACAGTTTGGCTAGAGGCGCGGCTAGTTCTGGAGCACAAGTCTTCAGCACTACAGCTGGGATGTTGTCGGGGCCCATAGCCTTTGCTGTATCCAGTGCACTCAGCCGTTTCTTAATATCACGTGGAGTGAATCGAATTGGCTGAAGCTTGGCTTCTGTGATGGTGGGGATATCGGGAGGAGGCCGAGATGGGTCATTCACTTGGCACTTCTGGCTGAAGATGGTTGCAAACGCTTCAGCCTTGTCTTTTGCACTCATGTGCTGGACTCCGCCATCATTGAGGATGGGGTTGTTTACAGAGCCTCCTCCTCCTGTTAGTTGTTTAATTGTCCATCACCATTCACGACTGCATGTGGCAGGACTGCAGATTTGATCTGATCCGTTGGTTGTGGAATTGCTTAGCTCTGTCTATTGCATGTTGCTTCCGCTGTTTAGCATGCATGCAGTCCTGAGTTGTAGCTTCACCAGGTTGGCACCTCATTTTAGGTATGCCTGGTGCTGCCCCTTTCATGCTCTTCTACACTCCTCATTGAACCAGGGTTGATCCCCTGGCTTGTTGGTAATGGTAGAGTGAGGAATATGCCGGGCCATGAGGTTACAGATTGTGCTGGAATACAAAGCTGCTGCTGATGGCCCACAGTGCCTCATGGATGCCCGGTTTTGAGCTGTTACATCTGTTTTGAACCTATCCCATTTAGCACGGTGGTAGTGCCACACAACACGTTGGATGGTGTCCTCAGTGCGACGATGGGACTTCGTCTCCACAAGGACTGTGCGGTGGTCACTCCTACCAATACTGTCATGGACAGATGCACCTGCGACAGGTAGATTGGTGCAGACGAGGTCAAATAGATTTTTCCCTCATGTTGGTTCGCTCACCACCTGCCGTAGGCCCAGTCTGGCAGCTATGTCCTATAGGACTCGGCCAGCTTGGTCAGTTGTGGTGCTACCGAGCCACTCTTGGTGATGGACATTGAAGTCCCCCACCCAGAGTACATTTTGTGCCCTTTCTACCCTGAGTGCTTCCTCCAAGTGTTGCTCAACATGGAGGAGGACTGATTCATCAGCTGAGGGAGGACGGTAGGTGGTAATCAGCAGGAGGTTTCCTTGCCCATGTTTGACCTGATGCCATGAGATTTCATGGGGTCCAGAGTCAATGTTGAGGACTCCCAGGGCCACTCCCTCCTGACTGTATATCACTGTACCGCCACCTCTGGTGGGTCTGTCCTGCCGGTGGGACAGGACGTACCCAGGGATGGTGATGGAAGAGACTGGGACGTTGGCTGAAAGGTATGATTCTGTGACTATGGCTATGTCAGACTGTTGCTTGACTAGTCTGTGGGACAGCTGTCCCAATTTTGGCACAAGTCCCCAGACATTAGTGAGGAGGACTTTGCAGGGTCGACTGGGCTTGGTTTGCCTTTGTCGTGTCCAGTGCCTAGTGGTCCGATGCCAGGTGGACCGTCCGGTTTTATTCTTATTATGACTTTTCATAGCAAGATTGTACTACTGAGTGGCTTGCTGGGCCATTTCAGAGGTTGATTATGAGTCAACTACATTCCTGTGGGCCTGGAGTCACATATAGGCCAGACCGGTAAGGACGACAGGTTTCCTTCCCTGAAGCCTCAGTCAGAGTATCTATGCCCTGTACTCTCAGTCCCAGTATCTGTACCCTGTACTCTCAGTCCCAGTATCTGTACCCTGTACTCTCAGTCCCAGTATCTGTACCCTGTACTCTCAGTCCCAGTATCTGTATGCTGTACTCTCAGTCCCAGTATCTGTATGCTGTACTCTCAGTCCCAGTATCTGTTTCCTGTAATCTCAGTCCCAGTATCTGTATGCTGTACTCTCAGTCCCAGTATCTGTACCCTACACTCTCAGTCCCAGTATCTGTACTCTGTACTCTCAGTCCCAGTATCTGTATCCTGTACTCTCAGTCCCAGTATCTGTACCCTGTACTCTCAGTCCCAGTATCTGTACTCTGTACTCTCAGTCCCAGTATCTGTATCCTGTACTCTCAGTCCCAGTATCTGTATCCTGTACTCTCAGTCCCAGTATCTGTACCCTACACTCTCAGTCCCAGTATCTGTACCCTGTACTCTCAGTCCCAGTATCTGTATCCTGTACTCTCAGTCCCAGTATCTGTACCCTACACTCTCAGTCCCAGTATCTGTACCCTGTACTCTCAGTCCCAGTATCTGTATCCTGTACTCTGAGCCCCAGTAACTGTATACTGCATTCTCAGTCCCAGAATCTCTACCTGCACACTCAGCACCTGTATCCTGCAGTCTCTGTCCCACTATCTGTACCCTATACTCTCGCTCTCAGTATCTGTATCCTGTACTCTCAGTCCCAGTATCTGTACCCTGTACTCTCAGTCCCAGTATCTGTACCCTGTACTCTCAGTCCCAGTATCTGTACCCTGTACTCTCAGTCCCAGTATCTGTACCCTGTACTCTCAGTCCCAGTATCTGTATCCTGTACTCTCAGTCCCAGTATCTGTACCCTGTACTCTCAGTCCCAGTATCTGTACCCTGTACTCTCAGTCCCAGTATCTGTATACTGCATTCTCAGTCCCAGAATCTCTACCTGCACACTCAGCACCTGTATCCTGCAGTCTCTGTCCCACTATCTGTACCCTATACTCTCGCTCTCAGTATCTGTATCCTGTACTCTCAGTCCCAGTATCTGTATCCTGCGCTCTCAGTCCCAGTATCTGTATCCTGCACTCTCAGTCCCAATATCTGTATCCTGTACTCTCAGTCCCAGTATCTGTATGCTGTACTCTCAGTCCCAGTATCTGTATACTGTACTCTCAGTCCCAGTATCTGTATCCTGTACTCTCAGTCCCAGTATCTGTATGCTGTACTCTCAGTCCCAGTATCTGTATGCTGTACTCTCAGTCCCAGTGTCAGTATTCTGCACTCTCAGTCCCAGTGTCAGTATTCTGCACTCTCAGTCCCAGTGTCAGTATTCTGCACTCTCAGTCCCAATATCAGTATTCTGCACTCTCAGTCCCAATATCAGTATCCTGCACTCTCAGTCCCAATATCAGTATCCTGCACACTCAGTCCCAATATCAGTATCCTGCACTCTCAGTCCCAATATCAGTATCCTGCACTCTCAGTCCCAATATCAGTATCCTGCACTCTCAGTCCCAATATCAGTATCCTGCACTCTCAGTCCCAATATCAGTATCCTGCACTCTCAGTCCCAATATCAGTATCCTGCACTCTCAGTCCCAATATCAGTATCCTGCACTCTCAGTCCCAATATCAGTATCCTGCACTCTCAGTCCCAATATCAGTATCCTGCACACTCAGTCCCAATATCAGTATCCTGCACTCTCAGTCCCAATATCAGTATCCTGCACTCTCAGTCCCAATATCAGTATCCTGCACTCTCAGTCCCAATATCAGTATTCTGCACTCTCAGTCCCAATATCAGTATCCTGCACTCTCAGTCCCAATATCAGTATCCTGCACACTCAGTCCCAATATCAGTATCCTGCACTCTCAGTCCCAATATCAGTATCCTGCACTCTCAGTCCCAATATCAGTATCCTGCACTCTCAGTCCCAATATCAGTATCCTGCACTCTCAGTCCCAATATCAGTATCCTGCACTCTCAGTCCCAATATCAGTATCCTGCACTCTCAGTCCCAATATCAGTATCCTGCACTCTCAGTCCCAATATCAGTATCCTGCACTCTCAGTCCCAGTATCTGTACCCTGCACTCTCAGTCCCAGTATCTGCACCTTGCACTCTCAGTCCCAGTATCTGTACCCTGCACTCTCAGTCCCAGTATCTGTATCCTGCACTCTCAGTCCCAGTATCTGTACCCTGTACTCTCAGTCCCAGTATCTGTACCCTGCACTCTCAGTCCCAGTATCTGTATCCTGCACTCTCAGTCCCAGTATCTGTACCCTGTACTCTCAGTTCCAGTATCTGTACCCTGTACTCTCAGTCCCAGTATCTGCACCTTGCACTCTCAGTCCCAGTATCTGCACCTTGCACTCTCAGTTCCAGTATCTGTACCCTGTACTCTCAGTCCCAGTATCTGTACCCTGTACTCTCACTCCCAGTATCTGTACCCTGCACTCTCAGTTCCAGTATCTGTACCCTGTACTCTCAGTCCCAGTATCTGTGCCCTGTACTCTCAGTCCCAGTATCTGTGCCCTGTACTCTCAGTCCCAGTATCTGTATCCTACACTCTCAGTCCCAGTATCTGTACTCTGTACTCTCAGTCCCAGTATCTGTATCCTACACTCTCAGTCCCAGTATCTGTACTCTCAGTCCCAGTATCTGTACCCTGTACTCTCAGTCCCAGTATCTGTACTCTGTACTCTCAGTCCCAGTATCTGTACCCTGTACTCTCAGTCCCAGTATCTGTACTCTGTACTCTCAGTCCCAGTATCTGTACTCTGTACTCTCAGTCCCAGTATCTGTACTCTGTACTCTCAGTCCCAGTATCTGTACTCTGTACTCTCAGTCCCAGTATCTGTACTCTGTACTCTCAGTCCCAGTATCTGTACTCTGTACTCTCAGTCCCAGTATCTGTACTCTGTACTCTCAGTCCCAGTATCTGTATGCTGTACTCTCAGTTCCAGTATCTGTACCCTGTACTCTCAGTCCCAGTATCTGTACTCTGTACTCTCAGTCCCAGTATCTGTACTCTGTACTCTCAGTCCCAGTATCTGTACTCTGTACTCTCAGTCCCAGTATCTGTATCCTACACTCTCAGTCCCAGTATCTGTACTCTCAGTCCCAGTATCTGTACCCTGTACTCTCAGTCCCAGTATCTGTACTCTGTACTCTCAGTCCCAGTATCTGTACCCTGTACTCTCAGTCCCAGTATCTGTACTCTGTACTCTCAGTCCCAGTATCTGTACTCTGTACTCTCAGTCCCAGTATCTGTACTCTGTACTCTCAGTCCCAGTATCTGTACTCTGTACTCTCAGTCCCAGTATCTGTACTCTGTACTCTCAGTCCCAGTATCTGTACTCTGTACTCTCAGTCCCAGTATCTGTATGCTGTACTCTCAGTTCCAGTATCTGTACCCTGTACTCTCAGTCCCAGTATCTGCACCTTGCACTCTCAGTCCCAGGATGTGTACCCTGTACTCTCAGTCCCAGTATCTGTACCCTGCACTAAGAGTTCCAGTATCTGTACCCTGCACTCTCAGTCCCAGTATCTGCACCTTGCACTCTCAGTCCCAGTATCTGTACCCTGCACTCTCAGTCCCAGTATCTGCACCTTGCACTCTCAGTCCCAGTATCTGTACCCTGTACTCTCAGTCCCAGTATCTGTACCCTGCACACTCAGTCCCAGTATCTGTACCCTGCACTAAGAGTTCCAGTATCTGTACCCTGCACTCTCAGTCCCAGTATCTGTACCCTGCACTCTCAGTCCCAGTATCTGCACCTTACACTCTCAGTTCCAGTATCTGTACCCTGTACTCTCAGTCCCAATATCAGTATTCTGCACTCTCAGTCCCAATATCAGTATCCTGCACTCTCAGTCCCAATATCAGTATCCTGCACTCTCAGTCCCAATATCAGTATCCTGCACTCTCAGTCCCAATATCAGTATCCTGCACTCTCAGTCCCAATATCAGTATCCTGCACTCTCAGTCCCAATATCAGTATCCTGCACTCTCAGTCCCAATATCAGTATCCTGCACTCTCAGTCCCAATATCAGTATCCTGCACTCTCAGTCCCAATATCAGTATTCTGCACTCTCAGTCCCAATATCAGTATCCTGCACTCTCAGTCCCAATATCAGTATCCTGCACACTCAGTCCCAATATCAGTATCCTGCACTCTCAGTCCCAATATCAGTATCCTGCACTCTCAGTCCCAATATCAGTATCCTGCACACTCAGTCCCAATATCAGTATCCTGCACTCTCAGTCCCAATATCAGTATCCTGCACTCTCAGTCCCAATATCAGTATCCTGCACACTCAGTCCCAATATCAGTATCCTGCACTCTCAGTCCCAATATCAGTATCCTGCACTCTCAGTCCCAATATCAGTATCCTGCACTCTCAGTCCCAATATCAGTATTCTGCACTCTCAGTCCCAATATCAGTATCCTGCACTCTCAGTCCCAATATCAGTATCCTGCACACTCAGTCCCAATATCAGTATCCTGCACTCTCAGTCCCAATATCAGTATCCTGCACTCTCAGTCCCAATATCAGTATCCTGCACTCTCAGTCCCAATATCAGTATCCTGCACTCTCAGTCCCAATATCAGTATCCTGCACTCTCAGTCCCAATATCAGTATCCTGCACTCTCAGTCCCAATATCAGTATCCTGCACTCTCAGTCCCAATATCAGTATCCTGCACTCTCAGTCCCAGTATCTGTACCCTGCACTCTCAGTCCCAGTATCTGCACCTTGCACTCTCAGTCCCAGTATCTGTACCCTGCACTCTCAGTCCCAGTATCTGTATCCTGCACTCTCAGTCCCAGTATCTGTACCCTGTACTCTCAGTCCCAGTATCTGTACCCTGCACTCTCAGTCCCAGTATCTGTATCCTGCACTCTCAGTCCCAGTATCTGTACCCTGTACTCTCAGTTCCAGTATCTGTACCCTGTACTCTCAGTCCCAGTATCTGCACCTTGCACTCTCAGTCCCAGTATCTGCACCTTGCACTCTCAGTCCCAGTATCTGTACCCTGTACTCTCACTCCCAGTATCTGTACCCTGCACTCTCAGTTCCAGTATCTGTACCCTGTACTCTCAGTCCCAGTATCTGTGCCCTGTACTCTCAGTCCCAGTATCTGTGCCCTGTACTCTCAGTCCCAGTATCTGTATCCTACACTCTCAGTCCCAGTATCTGTACTCTGTACTCTCAGTCCCAGTATCTGTATCCTACACTCTCAGTCCCAGTATCTGTACTCTCAGTCCCAGTATCTGTACCCTGTACTCTCAGTCCCAGTATCTGTACTCTGTACTCTCAGTCCCAGTATCTGTACCCTGTACTCTCAGTCCCAGTATCTGTACTCTGTACTCTCAGTCCCAGTATCTGTACTCTGTACTCTCAGTCCCAGTATCTGTACTCTGTACTCTCAGTCCCAGTATCTGTACTCTGTACTCTCAGTCCCAGTATCTGTACTCTGTACTCTCAGTCCCAGTATCTGTACTCTGTACTCTCAGTCCCAGTATCTGTACTCTGTACTCTCAGTCCCAGTATCTGTACTCTGTACTCTCAGTCCCAGTATCTGTACTCTGTACTCTCAGTCCCAGTATCTGTATGCTGTACTCTCAGTTCCAGTATCTGTACCCTGTACTCTCAGTCCCAGTATCTGTACTCTGTACTCTCAGTCCCAGTATCTGTACTCTGTACTCTCAGTCCCAGTATCTGTACTCTGTACTCTCAGTCCCAGTATCTGTATCCTACACTCTCAGTCCCAGTATCTGTACTCTCAGTCCCAGTATCTGTACCCTGTACTCTCAGTCCCAGTATCTGTACTCTGTACTCTCAGTCCCAGTATCTGTACCCTGTACTCTCAGTCCCAGTATCTGTACTCTGTACTCTCAGTCCCAGTATCTGTACTCTGTACTCTCAGTCCCAGTACTCTCAGTCCCAGTATCTGTACTCTGTACTCTCAGTCCCAGTATCTGTACTCTGTACTCTCAGTCCCAGTATCTGTACTCTGTACTCTCAGTCCCAGTATCTGTACTCTGTACTCTCAGTCCCAGTATCTGTATGCTGTACTCTCAGTTCCAGTATCTGTACCCTGTACTCTCAGTCCCAGTATCTGCACCTTGCACTCTCAGTCCCAGGATGTGTACCCTGTACTCTCAGTCCCAGTATCTGTACCCTGCACTAAGAGTTCCAGTATCTGTACCCTGCACTCTCAGTCCCAGTATCTGCACCTTGCACTCTCAGTCCCAGTATCTGTACCCTGCACTCTCAGTCCCAGTATCTGCACCTTGCACTCTCAGTCCCAGTATCTGTACCCTGTACTCTCAGTCCCAGTATCTGTACCCTGCACACTCAGTCCCAGTATCTGTACCCTGCACTAAGAGTTCCAGTATCTGTACCCTGCACTCTCAGTCCCAGTATCTGTACCCTGCACTCTCAGTCCCAGTATCTGCACCTTACACTCTCAGTTCCAGTATCTGTACCCTGTACTCTCAGTTCCAGTATCTGTACCCTGTACTCTCAGTTCCAGTATCTGTACCCTGTACTCTCAGTTCCAGTATCTGTACCCTGTACTCTCAGTGCCAGTATCTGTACCCTGCACTCTCAGTCCCAGCATTTCTATCTGCTAGCTCACGTTGTCCAGTCTAATTCCACTTCCTTGTCCCATCTTTCTATCCTTATACGTTCTTCCTTTATAAATCCTTATCCAATTCCCTTTTAAATGATATTCCCGTCTCTGCCTCAATAGCCCCTTGTGGTAAAGCATTCCCTGTTCTAATAACCCTCAGCTTGAAAACATTTCTTCCAACTCCACCTTCACTCTTCTGGTTATAACAGTCAGTCTTTGCCTCTTGTTACCGATCTCACTCTGAGGAAGAACCCATTTCTGCAGCAGTATTGTGGGAGTCTGAGAGGGGCCGTAAGATTCACAGAGGAGGGGAAGATGACGAGGCTAGGTAATATTATACAATGGAGCGTGAGCACTTCAATAAGAACCATCATAAATGTCAATCCTCCTGTGGTATCAAGATCCCAGGGGTTTTAGACACCAGGGACAAGCAGGTTTTGAATGTGCTCCATTTTTTACCTCCACATCTTCCAGGTCTTGGCCATAGTCGTTGGAATCTGCCAGGCGCTGCTTGCTGGACAGCCAAGTGCTCACTTCCTGGACCTCCCGTTCAAACTGATAGAGTTGGTATTGGTCCACCAGCTTCGTCCGTAGGGTTTCCGCCAACCGCAGAAGTACCTCATACTCGCTCTCCACATCCTGGAGCCGTTTCAAAATCGTGTGTCTGCAAGGAGATCGGAACAACCAGAAACCTGGTAAATATCACCAACATTCACCGTACTGGAATCTGCCTGGTAAATATCACCAACATTCACCGTACTGGAATCAGCCTGGTAAATATCACCAACATTCACCGTACTGGAATCAGCCTGGTAAATATCACCAACATTCACCGTACTGGAATCGGCCTGGTAAATATCACCAACATTCACCGTACTGGAATCGGCCTGGTAAATATCACCAACATTCACCGTACTGGAATCGGCCTGGTAAATATCACCAACATTCACCGTACTGGAATCGGCCTGGTAAATATCACCAACATTCACCGTACTGGAATCGGCCTGGTAAATATCACCAACATTCACCGTACTGGAATCGGCCTGGTAAATATCACCAACATTCACAGTACTGGAATCGGCCTGGTAAACATCACCAACATTCACCGTACTGGAATCGGCCTGGTAAATATCACCAACATTCACCGTACTGGAATCGGCCTGGTAAATATCACCAACATTCACCGTACTGGAATCGGCCTGGTAAATATCACCAACATTCACCGTACTGGAATCGGCCTGGTAAATATCACCAACATTCACCGTACTGGAATCGGCCTGGTAAATATCACCAACATTCACCGTACTGGAATCGGCCTGGTAAATATCACCAACATTCACCGTACTGGAATCGGCCTGGTAAATATCACCAACATTCACCGTACTGGAATCGGCCTGGTAAATATCACCAACATTCACCGTACTGGAATCGGCCTGGTAAATATCACCAACATTCACCGTACTGGAATCGGCCTGGTAAATATCACCAACATTCACCGTACTGGAATCGGCCTGGTAAATATCACCAACATTCACCGTACTGGAATCGGCCTGGTAAATATCACCAACATTCACCGTACTGGAATCGGCCTGGTAAATATCACCAACATTCACAGTACTGGAATCGGCCTGGTAAACATCACCAACATTCACCGTACTGGAATCGGCCTGGTAAATATCACCAACATTCACCGTACTGGAATCGGCCTGGTAAACATCACCAACATTCACCGTACTGGAATCGGCCTGGTAAATATCACCAACATTCACCGTACTGGAATCGGCCTGGTAAATATCACCAACATTCACCGTACTGGAATCGGCCTGGTAAATATCACCAACATTCACCGTACTGGAATCGGCCTGGTAAATATCACCAACATTCACCGTACTGGAATCGGCCTGGTAAATATCACCAACATTCACCGTACTGGAATCGGCCTGGTAAATATCACCAACATTCACCGTACTGGAATCGGCCTGGTAAATATCACCAACATTCACCGTACTGGAATCGGCCTGGTAAATATCACCAACATTCACCGTACTGGAATCGGCCTGGTAAATATCACCAACATTCACCGTACTGGAATCGGCCTGGTAAATATCACCAACATTCACCGTACTGGAATCGGCCTGGTAAATATCACCAACATTCACCGTACTGGAATCGGCCTGGTAAATATCACCAACATTCACCGTACTGGAATCGGCCTGGTAAATATCACCAACATTCACCGTACTGGAATCGGCCTGGTAAATATCACCAACATTCACCGTACTGGAATCGGCCTGGTAAATATCACCAACATTCACCGTACTGGAATCGGCCTGGTAAATACCTGAGTGCACATTGTCATATTCGTACATCAGTGTCCTGTGACACTCTTACCTCAGTGATCGCTATCACACTTGTATCTCCAAGCACAATCACACACTTCCTTCAGTGATCACTGTCACACTCCTATCTCAGTGCACATTATCACACGGTACCACACTGCACACTCCTAGCTCAGTGCACACTGTTACACTCGTACCACATGGCACACTCATACCTCAGTGCACACTGTCGCACTCATACCTCATTGAACACTCATACCTTAGTGCACTGTCACAATCCTATCTCAGTGCAGACACACTCATACCCAGTGCACACTATCACACTCAAACCCCAGTGCACACTGTCACACTCAAACCCCAGTGCACACTGTCACACTCAAACCCCAGTGCACACTGTCACACTCAAACCCCAGTGCACACTGTCACACTCAAACCCCAGTGCACACTGTCACACTCAACCCCCAGTGCACACTGTCACACTCAAACCCCAGTGCACACTGTCACACTCAAACCCCAGTGCACACTGTCACACTCAAACCCCAGTGCACACTGTCACACTCAAACCCCAGTGCACTCTGTCACACTCAAACCCCAGTGCACTCTGTCACAATCCTATCCCAGTGCACACGGTCACAATTCTATCCCAGTGCACACTGTCACACTCAAACCCCAGTGTGCACTGTCACACTCAAACCCCAGTGCACACTGTCACACTCAAACCCCAGTGCACTGTCACAATCCTATCCCAGTGCATACGGTCACAATCCTATCCCAGTGCGCACTGTCACAATCCTATCCCAGTGCGCACTGTCACACTCAAACCCCAGTGCGCACTGTCACACTCAAACCCCAGTGTGCACTGTCACACTCAAACCCCAGTGCGCACTGTCACACTCAAACCCCAGTGCGCACTGTCACACTCAAACCCCAGTGCGCACTGTCACACTCAAACCCCAGTGCGCACTGTCACACTCAAACCCCAGTGCGCACTGTCACACTCAAACCCCAGTGCGCACTGTCACACTCAAACCCCAGTGCGCACTGTCACACTCAAACCCCAGTGCGCACTGTCACACTCAAACCCCAGTGCGCACTGTCACACTCAAACCCCAGTGCGCACTGTCACACTCAAACCCCAGTGCGCACTGTCACACTCAAACCCCAGTGCGCACTGTCACACTCAAACCCCAGTGCGCACTGTCACACTCAAACCCCAGTGCGCACTGTCACAATCCTATCCCAGTGCACACTGTCACAATCCTATCCCAATGCGCACTGTCACACTCAAACCCCAGTGCGCAGTCACACTCAAACCCCAGTGCACACTGTCACACTCATACCCCAGTGCACACTGTCACACTCATACCCCAGTGCACACTGTCACATTCATACCCCAGTGCGCACTGTCACACTCAGACCCCAGTGCACACTGTCACACTCAGACCCAGTGCACACTGTCACACTCAAATCCCAGTGCACACTGTCACACTCAAACCCCAGTGCACACTGTCACACTCAAACCCCAGTGCACACTGTCACACTCAAACCCCAGTGCACACTGTCACACTCAAACCCCAGTGCACACTGTCACACTCAAACCCCAGTGCACACTGTCACACTCATACCCCAGTGCACACTGTCACACTCAAACCCCAGTGCACACTGTCACACTCAAACCCCAGTGCACACGGTCACAATCCTATCCCAGTGCGCACTGTCACAATCCTATCCCAGTGCGCACTGTCACACTCAAACCCCAGTGCGCACTGTCACACTCAAACCCCAGTGCACACTGTCACACTCAAACCCCAGTGCACACTGTCACACTCAAACCCCAGTGCACACTGTCACACTCATACCCCAGTGCACACTGTCACACTCATACCCCAGTGCACACTGTCACACTCATACCCCAGTGCACACTGTCACACTCATACCCCAGTGCACACTGTCACACTCATACCCCAGTGCACACTGTCACACTCAAACCCCAGTGCACACTGTCACACTCAAACCCCAGTGCACACTGTCACACTCAAACCCCAGTGCACACTGTCACACTCAAACCCCAGTGCACACTGTCACACTCATACCCCAGTGCACACTATCACACTCATACCCCAGTGCACACTGTCACACTCAAACCCCAGTGCATGTTGTGAAGACTCTGAAACAGTATTTACCGCCAGTCTAAGTTTCTAAACACCCATTACCTCCCTCTCTTCGCCCACATCCTGTGTCCAACCTTCCCTGCTCTCTCTTTCTGTCTCTCTATTCCAGGAACATAACTATGGTCAAAGCTGCTCTGAACTTTCCTTTTTTGTCCTTCCTGTGTGCCAAACATGGCATCCTTCACCCGCGTCCTGCCTGTCACATTCATAAAATCATAGAAATTTACGGCACAGAAGGAAGCCATTCAGCCCATCGTGTCTGTGCCGACCAAAAAATAGCTATCATGCTTAATCCCACTTTCCAGCTCTTGGTCCGTAGCCCTGTAGGTCAAGTGCATATCCAAATACTTTTTAAAATGTGGTGAGGGTCTCTGCCTTTACCACCATTTCAGGCAGTGAGTTCCAGACCCCCACCACCCTCTGGATGAAAAAAATTCTCCTCAGCTCCCCTCTAATCCTTCTACCAATTACTTTAAATCTATGCCCCCTGGTCACTGACCCCTCTGCTAAGGGAAATAGATCCTTCCTATCCACTCTATCTAGGCCCCTCATAATTTTATACACCTCAATTAAAGCTCCCCTCAGCTTCCTTTGTTCCAAAGAAAACAACTCCAGCCTATCCAATCTTTCCTCAGATAAAATTCTCCAGTCCTGGCAACATCCTCGTAAATCTCCTCTGTACCCTCTCTAGTGCAATTACATCCTTCCTGTAATGTGGTGACCAGAACTGTACGCAATACTCAAGCTGGGGCCTAACTAGTGTTTTATACAGTTCCAGCATAACCTCCCCGCTCTTATATTCTACGCCTCGGCTAATAAAGGAAAGTATTTCCAGATGCCTTCTTAACCACCTTATCTACCTGTCCTGCTACCTTCAGGGATCTGTGGACATGCACTCCAAGGTCCCTCACTTCCTCTACACCTCTCAGTATCCTCCCATTTATTGTGTATTCCCTTGCCTTGTTTGCCCTCCCTAAATGCATTACCTCACACTTCTCCGGATTGAATTCAATTTGCCACTTTTCTGCCCACCTGACCAGTCCATTGATATCTTCCTACAGTCTACAGCTTTCCTCCTCACTATCAACCACACGGCCAATTTTTGTATCATCTGCAAACTTTTTAATCATGCCCCCTACATTTAAGTCTAAATTATTAATATATACCACAAAAAGCAAGGGACCTATGACAGAGCCCTGCGGAACCCCACTGGAAACAGCCTTCCAGTCACAAAAACATCCGTCCATCATTATTCTTTGCTTCCTGCCACTGAGCCACTTTCCCTTGGATGCCATAGGCTTTTACTTTTCTGACCAGTCTGCCATACGGGACCTTGTCAAAAGCCTTGCTAAAACCCACATAGACTACATCAAATGTGCTACCCTCATCAACCCTCCTTGTTACCGCCTCAAAAAATTCAATCTAGTTAGTCAGACATGACCTTCCCTTAACCAATCCATGCTGACTGTCCTTGATTAATCCGTGCCTTTCTAAATGACGATTAATACTGTCTCTTGGAATTGTTTCCAATAATTTGCCCACCACCAAGTTTAGGCTGACTGGCCTGTAATTACTCGGACTATCCCTTTCTCCCCTTTTAAACAATGGTACAACATTAGCAGTCCTCCAATCCTCCAGCACCACACCTGTAGCCAGGGAGGATTGGAAAATGATGGTCAGAGCCTCCGCTATTTCCTCCCTTGCTTCTCTCAACAGCCTGGGATACATTTCATCCGGGCCTGACGATTTATTTACTTTCAAAGATGCTAATCCTCTTAATACTTCCTCTCTCATTATGTTTAATCCCATCCAATATTTCACACTCCTCCTCCTTAACTACAATGCCTGCATTGCCCCCCTCTTTTGTGAAAACAGATGCAAAGTATTCATAAAGAACCAAAGCAACAACTTTTGCCTCCACACACAGTTTACCTTTTTGGTCTCTAATAGGCCCTACTCTTTCCTTAGTTATCCTCTTGCTCTTAATGTATTTATAAAAACATCTTTGGGTTTTCCTTGATTTTACTTGTCAGTATTTTTTCATGCCACCTCTTTGCTTTCCTAATTTCCTTTTTAATTGAACCCCTGCACTTTCTATACTCCTCTAGGCTTTCTGCAGTATTGAGCTCTCGGTGTCTGACATAAGCTTCCCTTTTTTGCCTGATCTTACCCTGTATGCTCCTTGACATCCAGGGGGCTCTAGATTTGGCAGCCCCACCCTTTTTCTTTGTGGGAACAAAGAAAAAGGGTGCTCTGAACCCCTCACTATCTCCCCCTTGAATGCCTCCCACTGCTGTGACACTGATTTACCTTCAAGTAGCTGTTTCCAGTTCACTTTTGCTAAATCACTTCTCAGCTTAGTAAAATTTGCCTTTCCCCAATTGAGAACTTTTACTCCAGTTCTATCTTTGTCCTTTTCCGTAACTATGCTAAATGTAACTGAGTTATGATCACTACCACCAAAATACTCTCCCACTGATACTCCTTCCTTCCTAGGGAATTAGCTTCATTCCCTAAAACTAAATCCAGAACTGCCCCCTCTCTCGTTGGGCTTGCTACATACTGGCTAAACAAGTTCTCCTGAATGCATTTTAAGAAGTCTGCACCCTCTATACCCTTCACACTGATTTTATCCCAGTTAATATTAGGGTAGTTGAAATCCACTCTGGTTTTGTGGAGAATTCCTGGGCTGTACCTGTCAGGGTGGCTCATACTGGACAGTTTATTCCCCGTTTCCCTCAGTTTGAACATCCTGGACTTGTAGCTGTCCAGATTCAAGTCGACATTTTCCAGCTTCCGAAGCAGCACCTGCGTGGATTCCTCGTCCTTCCCGTAGTCTGAGCTCTCCAGCTGTGGTCTCCGCTCCTCCATCCATAACTCAGCTTCCAAGAGCTGCCAGTGAGCAGAGATCAACAATTAAGACCTTTACACAGACCAGGCACATTCACTGTGAAGACTAGGCCACAGCCTCAGTGATTTCTCTTCCCATACATAATATGTTTGATCTGATTGCCAAGTCCCAATTCCCTCTGTGACCTTCGCAAATAATGGAAGTTGATAATGGAAGCACTTAGTCACCACATTGGTTTATCAGAGTATGGGTCGCAGAGGTGTGGGCACAGGTGGAGACAAGAAGGGAGAATAACAGGAAGAGCCAACAAATACTGGAAGCTGACTGAAAGGGGAACCACTGTCAGAGCCTTGGAACAGGTCATCTCTCTGTTGGGGGTGGGAGGCGAGGGGGGAGTACATTAAATCAGAAAGGCAGATCTCAGTCACATTTACTAACTAGATCACATGGTCACAGTTACTGACTAGATCTGAGTCATGATTACTGACTAGATTACATGGTCACAGTTACTGACTAGATCATGGTCACAGTTACTGACTAGATCTCATGGTCACAGTTACTGACTAGATCTGAGTCATGATTACTGACTAGATTACATGGTCACAGTTACTGACTAGATCATGGTCACAGTTACTGACTAGATCTCATGGTCACGGTTACTGACTAGATTATGGTCACAGTACTCAGTCATGATTACTGACTAGATCACATGGTCACGGTTACTGATTAACCAAATTAATCTAATTATGAACTGGTTTACATGGTTCTGACAGTCACTGATACGGTTGCTGGTGCTTTGGTTTGAGGCCTCTCAGCAGAAGGTACCAGTAACCGAGGAGCGGGAATGAATTTCTCACTGACATAACCAAGCACCTACCTCGGAGAAGAAGAGCTGTGCTGCGTGCACCTCTCTCAGCAACTTGCTCCTCTTCTCCACCTCCTCTTTCAGCGTCTCCACTGCATCCTTCAGCTCCCACAGTCGCTTCGAAATCTCCCTGGAGGCAAAGTGCCCGCCCTTCACAAGACTCTGTCCCGTCTCCATTACAGCTTCTATCAGGGAATCGTGGCGGCTGATCTCATTCTCCAAAGCCTGCAGGTATGAGAGAATCCAACAAGGGTTCTGGTTACTTCTTAAACGAGAAATCCAGGCCAAGGCCCAGAGTGCACGACACCACCCAGGTGGAACAGGAAGAAAGAACTCCCATTTATACAGCGTCATTCACATCCTCAGGACGTCCCGAAATGCTTCACAGCCAACAAATTACTCCTGAAGTGCAGTCACTGCTGTAATACAGGCAAATTCAGCAGCCAATCAGTGCACAGCAAGGTCCCATGTACAGCAATGAGATAGATGACCAGATAATCTGTTTTAGTGAGGTTGGTTAAGGGCTAGAGAAGACAGAGTAAACCGGATGACCCTAAGCATAGTTTTTAAAAGTCTGTAGATGACAGGAGGATGGGAAGGCTGGGGGAGGTGAGGAGTTACAGGTCCCTGAGATCCCAGGGGAGCATGAGCTAGTGCAGGAGATGATGTGATGATTCTTCACAGTTAGGATGCAGAAAGGAAGAGTGTGCAGAACAGATTATTTGCAGATCAGAAGGGACGAGAGAGAGAGGTTCAAAGGAGCCGGTATCAACACAACAGAGGACATATTTACAATGGGGCTCCATCCCTTCTTGTACTGTAACTTCCATTAGGAGATCCCATCGAATCCTTGCCTCCGACCGGCCGGCTCACCTGGTGCTTCTTCTGCAAACTCTGCACAGTGTTCAGCGATTGGCCGCAGTCTTTGGCCGCAGCCAATATGAGCTTCTCCTGAACCCAGGCCAGCTCGTCATCGAGATCCCGGAAGAACTGATAGAGCCACATGCTGGCCTCCAGATTCTTGCGCCTTTCCTGGATTGGATCGCCCAGTGCGCGGTACCTGGGCAACAGACAACAGGTGCTCATCAAAACTAACACGCCAACTTCAGGCAACCCACACAACTGACAGAGCCCATGAAAAGAGGGCCGTGCCATCAATGACTCTACTGAAATAACAATAGTGAACCGATGATAAACTAGGGGAGATTAGAAGAGATTTGGGCAGAAAATTTAGCAAACAGGTTGGAAGAAATAGCAGTGGGAAATGTTCAAATACGTGAGGGACAGAGTACATAATAAATATACTGTGGTGAAGAGAGAGGGGGTGGATTTCTATGTGGGGAGGGGGGTCTCACACTTGTCTGTGTAACTCTGTAACTTCGATTAGGAGATCCCCACGAAACTCACCCACCCACTCCCAAGCTATGGATGAATAGAGAGATCAAAACTAATCTAAAATTTAAAAAGGTGAATGATTAAATTAGGGCTAACAATACTAAAGATAATCCTGAGGAATAAGAACATAAGAACATAAGAAATAGGAGCAGGAGTAGGCCAATCGGCCCCTCGAGCCTGCTCCGCCATTCAATGAGATCATGGCTGATCTGATCCCAACCACAAATCTAAAGAACACAAGAAGTAGGAGCAGGACCCGGCCACACAGCCCCTGGGCCCTCTCCGCCACCCACAGGGCATTGACCGATCCGAACTCAGCTTCATGTCCAATTTCCTGCCGGCTCCCCATAACCCCTAATTCCCTTTACTTCTAGAAAACTGTCTATTTCTGTTTTAAATTTATTTAATGATGTCGCTTCCACAGCTTCCTGGGGCAGCAAATTCCACAGACCTACCACCCTCTGAGTGAAGAAGTTTCTCCTCATCTCAGTTTTGAAAGAGCAGCCCCTTATTCTAAGATTATGCCCCCTAGTTCTAGTTTCACCCATCTTTGGGAACATCCTTACTGCATCAACCCGATCAAGCCCCTTCACAATCTTATATGTTATATGTTATATGTTATATGTTTCAATAAGATCGCCTCTCATTCTTCTGAACTCCAATGATTAGAGTCCCAATCTACTCAACCTCTCCTCATATGTCCACCCCCTCATCCCCGGGATTAACCGAGTGAACCTTCTTTGTACTGCCTCGAGAGCAAGTATGTCTTTTCTTAAGTGTGGACACCAAAACTGTATGCAGTATTCCAGGTGCGGTCTCACCAATACCTTATATAACTGCAGCAATACCTCCCTGTTTTTATATTCTATCCCCCTAGCAATAAAAGCCAACATTCCGTTGGCTTTCTTGATCACCTGCTGCACCTGCATACCAACTTTTTGATTTTCTTGCACTAGGACCCCCAGATCCCTTTGTACTGCAGTACTTTCCAGTCTCTCGCCATTAAGAGAATAACTTGCTCTCTGATTTTTCCTGCCAAAGTGCATAACCTCACATTTTCCAATATTATATTGCATCTGCCAAATCTCCGCCCACTCACCCAGCCTGTCTATATCCCCTTGCAGGTTTTTTATGTCCTCCTCACTCTCTACTTTCCCTCCCATCTTTGTATCATCTGCAAATTTTGATATGTTGCACTCGGTCCCCTCCTCCAAATCGTTAATATAGATTGTAAAGAGTTGGGGACCCAGCACCGACCCCTGTGGAACACCACTGGTTACTGGTTGCCAGTCCGAGAATGAACCATTTATCCCAACTCTCTGCCTCCTGTTCGATAACCAATCCTCCACCCATGCCAGAATATTACCCCCAATCCCGCGATTTTTTATCTTAAGTAATAATCTTTTATGTGGCACCTTGTCGAATGCCTTCTGGAAGTCTAAATACACTACGTCCACTGGTTCCCCTTTATCCACCCTGTACGTTATATCCTCAAAGAACTCAAGCAAATTTGTCAGACATGACTTCCCCTTCATAAAGCCATGCTGATTTTGTCCTATTAAATTATGCTGATCTAAATGTTCCGTTACTGTCTCCTTAATAATAGACTCCAAAATTTTACCCACCACAGATGTTAGGCTAACTGGCCTATAATTTCCAGCCTTCTGCCTGCTACCCTTTTTAAATAACGGTGTTACATTAGCAGTTTTCCAATCTGCCGGGACCTCTCCTGAGTCCAGGGAATTTTGGAAAACTATCACCAAAGCATCCACAATCCCCACTGCCACTTCCCTCAAGACCCTAGGATGGAAGCCATCAGGTCCAGGGGATTTATCCGCTTTGAGTCCCATTATTTTACTGAGTACCATCTCCTGAGTGATTTTAATCGTATTTAGCTCCTCCCCCCCGTAGAGTCCCCTGTTTGAATATAGAAAGTGAGGTGAGGAGGGGAATAGGAAGATTAGAAGGCCAAAAAGGGAACAACAACTTGCATTTATATAGCGCCTTTAACGTAATAAAATGTATATATTATACTTGGGCCAGGTGAGCAAAAGCTTGGTCAAAAAGGTAGGTTTTAAGAAGTACCTTAAAGAGGAGAAAGTAATGGACAGGCAGAAAGGTTTGGAAAGAGAATGCCAGAGCTTAGGGCCGAGGCGGCTGAAGGCTTGGCTGCCAATGGTGGGGTGAAGGGAGTGGGGATGCGCAAGAGTCCAGAATTGGAGGAGCCCAGAGCTCTCGGAGAGTTGTAAGGCTGGAGGAGGTTACGGTGGGAAAATTGCTGACAGATAATATAAAAGAAAATAGCGAGAGCTTTTATTAGGATCTAAAAAGTAGAAGAATAGTGAAAGAGAGGGAGGGATACTCGGGGATGAAGGAGGAATCTCGTTCTGGAGGATGAAGGTACGGCAGAGATATTGTATTAAATGTGTTGCTTTGTTTTTTTACAATTGATGCTTGAGGTGAGATCAACTGTTAGAAGGAACTGGAGAAAAGGAATTGGTTCTGAAATATTAGTAGAATTCAGGGTGGATCAGTCACTGGGCCCTGATTTCATGCACCCTGGGCTGCTGGAAGAAGTAGTCAGGGAGCGGCACGGTACAGGGAGCGGCACAGCACAGGGTGCGGCACAGCACAGGGAGCGGCACAGCACAGGGTACAGCACAGGGTGCGGCACAGCACAGGGAGCGGCACAGCACAGCACAGGGAGCGGCACAGCACAGCACAGGGAGCGGCACGGCACAGGGAGCGGCACGGCACAGGGCACGGCACAGGGTACAGCACAGGGAGCGGCACAGCACAGGGTACAGCACAGGGAGCGGCACAGCACAGGGTACGGTACAGCCAGGGTACGGTACAGCCAGGGTACGGTACAGCCAGGTACGGTACAGCACAGGGTACAGCACAGGGAGCGGCACAGGGAGCGGCACAGCACAGGGTACGGCACAGCACAGGGTACGGCACAGCACAGGGTACGGCACAGCACAGGGTACGGCACAGCACAGGGTACGGCACAGCACAGGGTACAGTACAGCCAGGGTACAGTACAGCCAGGTACGGTACAGCACAGGGTACGGTATAGCACAGGGTACAGTACAGCCAGGTACAGTACAGCCAGGTACAGTACAGCCAGGTACCGTACAGCCAGGTACCGTACAGCCAGGGTACGGTACAGCACAGGGTACAGTACAGCCAGGTACAGTACAGCCAGGTACAGTACAGTACAGGGTACGGTACAGTATAGCCAGGGTACGGTACAGCACAGGGTACAGTACAGCCAGGTACAGTAGTGTACAGTACAGCCAGGTACAGTACAGCCAGGGTACGGTAGAGTACAGGGTACAGTACAGCCAGGTACGGTACAGCCAGGGTACGGCACAGCACAGGGTACGGCACAGCACAGGGTACGGCACAGCACAGGGTACGGTACAGCACAGGGTACGGTACAGCACAGGGTACGGCACAGCCAGGGTACGGTACAGCACAGGGTACGGCACAGCCAGGGTACGGCACAGCCAGGGTACGGCACAGCACAGGGTACGGCACAGCACAGGGTACGGCACAGCACAGGGTACGGCACAGCCAGGGTATGGTACAGCCAGGGTGCGGTACAGCACAGGGTATGGTACAGCCAGGGTACGGCACAGCCAGGGTACGGTACAGCACAGGGTACGGTACAGCACAGGGTACGGCACAGCCAGGGTACGGTACAGCACAGCACAGGGTACGGCACAGCCAG
Source organism: Heptranchias perlo (assembly GCF_035084215.1). NCBI lineage: Eukaryota > Metazoa > Chordata > Chondrichthyes > Hexanchiformes > Hexanchidae > Heptranchias > Heptranchias perlo. Next base: position 4,726,637 of record NC_090334.1, on the reverse strand, counting down.
GGTATGGTACAGCCAGGGTGCGGTACAGCACAGGGTACGGTACAGCACAGGGTACGGTACAGCACAGGGTACGTTACAGCACAGGGTGCGGTACGGCACAGGGTGCGGTACGGCACAGGGTGCAGTACAGCTGCACGTTAGCTGCATGTCACCTTGTAGTAAACAGCACAGCTCTGTTTCTAGCTCTCTGCTGACCCTGATCCTGTGGAAGTTTCTAACCGACACAGCCTGGTATGTGTGCCAGGGTCTGTGTATAGGGATGGTGGTATCTTGGTGGGTGTGGCCATTCAGGCCATGTGGCTGATCCACCCTTCATGCCGTGTCAATGGAGGGATGAGTGACTGATTGGGACATTCCGGTTAGTCAGGTGTTCACACATCTTAGTGGCACCATCAGGTCTACCGTCCTCCGTGAAGAGGAACCCCTCCCACACTGACTGTCCACCAAAGCGAGGTGTGGTCACCTCTGTCTGGCGATGCCGTGTGAGGGGTCCCGGCAGTTTGGCACAGAGCACATTCACTCAGCCTGAGAGGTTTGGCGTTCCCCTGCAGGCACTCCTCTTTACCCCACTGGCAAACCCGCAACGGTGCCGGGGGAGGGGGAGGGCAAATAGAACAGTTGGCACAGAGGCTCCCAAGTGTCAGCAGAAAAAAAACAACTCCATCAAGAAGTGAGTGGACATTTGCAGATTTAAGGCAGCTTTTAAATCAGCGCCTGCCTCAGCTGGTTCCCTAGCAACAAACGGAGGCAGGCACACCTGAATGTCTGCAGGTGGCTCCACGTGATATTGAAGCCAAGCTCCCGCCCGTTCGGGGTGGCCCTTCCTACGTCACCAGTCCCTAAACCCGGACAATGTGGGCAGAGTTCCTTGAGAACAGAACTCCCGTCCACATCCTGTCTGATTAACGGAGGTGGAATGGGCGGACAGGAGCAGGAATCTCCGGGATCGAGCGTCGTCAGGCTCTTCGACCGTGTCGGGAGCACAGTGAGTCCGATCCTATGCTCTATTCACCTGCTGACTTGGTCTGGACTTTCAGGAAAGAGCTATTGGATGGTGGTGAGGAGCGGAAGCCCTGGCTGGACTGAGTTCACTTGGCAGGTTGAAGCTGGGAATGACCTGGGATTGAAGCTGGGAATGTCCAGGGATTGAAGCTGGGAATGTCCAGGGATTGAAGCTGGGGGTGACCTGGGATTGAAGCTGGGAGTGACCTCGGATTGAAGCTGGGAGTGACCTCGGATTGAAGCTGGGAGTGACCTGGGATTGAAACTGGGAATGTCCAGGGATTGAAGCTGGGAGTGACCAGGGATTGAAGCTGGGAATGTCCAGGGATTGAAGCTGGGAATGTCCAGGGATTGAAGCTGGGAATGTCCAGGGATTGAATCACAGAATCATAGAAAATTACAGCACAGAAGGAGGCCATTCGGCCCATCATGTCTGAGACAGTCGAAAAGAGTTATCCAGCCTAATCCCACTTTCCAGCACTTGGTCCGTAGTCCTGTAGGTCACAGCACTTCAGGTGCACATCCAGGTACTTTTTAAATGCGATGAGGGTTTCTGCCTCTACCACCCTCTCAGGCAGTGAGTTCCAGACCCCCACCACCCTCTGGGTGAAAAAACATTTCTCCTCAGCTCCCCTCTAATCCTTCGACCAATTACTTTGAATCTATGCCCCCTGGTTATTGGCCTCTCTGCTAAAGGAAATAAGTCCTTCCTATCCACTCTATCTAGGTCCCTCATAATTTTATACACCTCAATTAAATCACCCCTCAGCTGGGAATGTCCTGTTGGGGGGTAGGGCTCAGCACAACTGTCTGAATCTCCGAGTTTACCTCTGGAGAACAACCTCGACTCTGTCTCGAATCTCCTCGGCTAGGAAGTGATTTTCATGGACAAACTCCTCGGACTGGTTGAGCAGCCCCTGAATCCTCTCCACGTAGCTGCTGATGTCTTCCTCCAGATCTTGCTGTTTGTTTAGCAGGTTCTTCACGGATGCCAGGTCCTTGCCATAGATGGGATCAGCCAGCTGCTGCTCCACCTCACTCAGCCACTTCTCTACATCGTCGATGCTACGCTGGAGGTGCAGGGCCTCCACGGTTAAAGAGAAGGAATTGTTATTTATTGACCCACGAGAGCTCCCTGCACATCAACGGCATCTGTGCACACTGCCCCTCACCCTCACCCTGCCCCTCGCCCCAACGCACACTGCCCCTCACCCCGCACCCTGCCCCTCACCCGCACCCTGCCCCTCGCCCCAACGCGCCATGCCCCTCACCTGCACCCTGCCCCTCACCCCGCCCCTCGCCCCTCTCCCCAACGCGCCCTGCCCCTCGCCCTCACCCTGCCCCTCGCCCCAACGCACGCTGCCCCTCACCCGTACCCTGCCCCTCACCCGCACCCTGCCCCTCACCCTCACCCGCACCCTGCCCCTCACCTGCACCCTGCCCCTCGCCCCAACGCACGCTGCCCCTCACCCCGCACCCTGCCCCTCACCCCGCCCCTCGCCCCTCGCCCCAACGCGCCCTGCCCCTCGCCCCAACGCGCCCTGCCCCTCGCCCCAACGCGCCCTGCCCCTCGCCCCAACGCACGCTGCCCCTCACCCCAACACCCTGCCCCTCACCCCCAACGCACGCTGCCCCTCACCCCAACGCACCCTCGCCCCTCTCCCCAACGCACCCTGCCCCTCGCCCCAACGCACGCTGCCCCTCGCCCCAACGCACGCTGCCCCTCGCCCCAACGCACGCTGCCCCTCGCCCCAACACCCTGCCCCTCACCCCCAACGCGCCCTACCCAACGCGCCCTGCCCCTCGCCCACAACGCGCCCTGCCCCTCACCCCAACGCGCCCTGCCCCTCGCCCCAACACCCTGCCCCTCACCCCCAACGCACCCTGCCCCTCACCCCCAACGCACCCTGCCCCTCACCCCCAACGCACCCTGCCCCTCTCCCCAACGCGCCCTGCCCCTCGCCCCAACACCCTGCCCCTCACCCCCAACGCACCCTGCCCCTCACCCCCAACGCACCCTGCCCCTCTCCCCAACGCGCCCTGCCCCTCGCCCCAACACCCTGCCCCTCACCCCAACGCGCCCTGCCCCTCGCCCCAACACCCTGCCCCTCACCCCCAACGCACCCTGCCCCTCTCCCCAACGCGCCCTGCCCCTCGCCCCAACACCCTGCCCCTCACCCCCAACGCGCCCTGCCCCTCACCCCCAACGCACCCTGCCCCTCTCCCCAACGCGCCCTGCCCCTCTCCCCAACGCGCCCTGCCCCTTGCCCCAACGCACCCTGCCCCTCGCCCCAACGCGCCCTGCCCCTCTCCCCAACACCCTGCCCCTCACCCCCAACGCACCCTGCCCCTCACCCCCAACGCACCCTGCCCCTCGCCCCAACGCGCCCTGCCCCTCTCCCCAACACCCTGCCCCTCACCCCCAACGCACCCTGCCCCTCACCCCCAACGCACCCTGCCCCTCGCCCCAACGCGCCCTGCCCCTCTCCCCAACACCCTGCCCCTCACCCCCAACGCACCCTGCCCCTCTCCCCAACGCACCCTGCCCCTCTCCCCAACGCGCCCTCGCCCCTCGCCCCAACGCGCCCTGCCCCTCTCCCCAACACCCTGCCCCTCACCCCCAACGCACCCTGCCCCTCTCCCCAACGCACCCTGCCCCTCTCCCCAACGCGCCCTCGCCCCTCGCCGCAACGCGCCCTGCCCCTCGCCCCAACGCACCCTGCCCCTCACCCCCAACGCACCCTGCCCCTCACCCCCAACGCACGCTGCCTCTCACCCCCAACGCACCCTGCCCCTCACCCCCAACGCACCCTGCCCCTCTCCCCAACGCACCCTGCCCCTCTCCCCAACGCGCCCTCGCCCCTCGCCGCAACGCGCCCTGCCCCTCACCCCCAACGCACGCTGCCCCTCGCCGCAACGCGCCCTGCCCCTCGCCCCAACGCACCCTGCCCCTCACCCCCAACGCACTCTGCCCCTCACCCCCAACGCACCCTGCCCCTCACCCCCAACGCGCCCTGCCCCTCGCCCCAACGCGCCCTGCCCCTCACCCCCAACTCACCCTGCCCCTCACCCCCAACGCGCCCTGCCCCTCGCCCCAACGCACGCTGCCCCTCGCCCCAACGCACCCTGCCCCTCGCCCCAACGCACGCGGCCCCTCACCCCCAACGCACCCTGCCCCTCACCCCAACGCACCCTGCCCCTCACCCCAACGCACGCGGCCCCTCACCCCAATGCACGCTGCCCCTCACCCCCAACACGCTGCCCCTCACCCCCAACGCACCCTGCCCCTCACCCCAACGCACCCTGCCCCTCACCCCAACGCACCCTGCCCCTCACCCCAACGCACGCGGCCCCTCACCCCAATGCACGCTGCCCCTCACCCCCAACACGCGGCCCCTCACCCCCAACGCACCCTGCCCCTCACCCCAACGCACCCTGCCCCTCACCCCAACGCACCCTGCCCCTCACCCCAACGCACCCTGCCCCTCACCCCAACGCACGCTGCCCCTCACCCCCAACGCACGCGGCCCCTCACCCCCAACGCACGCGGCCCCTCACCCCCAACGCACGCGGCCCCTCACCCCCAACGCACGCGGCCCCTCACCCCCAACGCACGCGGCCCCTCACCCCCAACGCAAGCGGCCAGGGTAGTCCCTGGCAGAGTCTCTTCCCCAGCTCTGGGCACTCAAGGCCATCTTTATTAAATCGAGTGTGCAGCCCGGATGGGGTGAGCTAACCTGGGGTGTTGTGCTCAGTATTGCTCAGTACCACACCAGGCAGGTCACTCACCAACTAACGGACTAGCCAACAGGCCTCGGCTCGCCCGATGGCCCACGGGCCTCGGCTCGCCCGATGGCCCACGGGCCTCGGCTCGCCCGATGGCCCACGGGCCTCGGCTCGCCCGATCGCCCACGGGCCTCGGCTCACCAGTTCAGTTCAAAAGAAATTGTCTCAGCGGCAAACATTGGGTCAGCTCTGCTTTTTGACTTGTTACACACTCTCATGCCTCAGTTTATGGCGGGGGCAGGATTGATGGTGAAAGAGAACTCCGTACTCTGCTGCACCATGATTGTCGAAAGTAATTTAAACATCAGCGAGAACAGAACTTTCCCTGAAACTTATACTGAGAGAGGAGCTACAAGTGGGGAAATAACCCATGGGTAGTGGAGGGGGAAATCAGCAAGGGCTCCCTCCTGATTACTATCCAGTAACTGGTGCTGATGAGTGCACCAATGTGTGACTATAGGACTGGCCTTAGATGTGATGCCCCCATGGTCCAATATACTGCCAACACTCACGCAAAGAGTGGCCACGTGGGGCAGGTATTAGAAGGGGTTGTGCAGGTGGAACCGTACTGCGAGAGTCAGCGTCTCAGGGGAGACGGAGTCAACGTGAAGCCAGCGGGGAGCTGATGTAATATTACCGATGTTAACACTCACAATGAGATCAAAGGTACAAGAGTTTGATAACATTCATCCACCTTATGTGCATCCACCAGCTTGGACCTCTTCTCACGGCAGTTCTCCAGCAGCTCCTTCCATAGGTCCTGAATCTGTTTCATCCGGGGCTCAATCTCATCAACAGCGTAATGTCCAGCGTTAATCATCCGCTCCCCTTCCTGCAACGGGATACAGTCAGAAACAACAATGTGAATGGGGAGTAAGCACAAACCAGACAGAATGGGAGTGACCTCACCTCCAAAAAACAGACAGAAAGGGAGTGACCTCACCTCCAAAAAACAGACAGAATGGGAGTGACCTCACCTCCAAAAAACAGACAGAATGGGAGTGACCTCACCTCCAAAAAACAGACAGAATGGGAGTGACCTCACCTCCAAAAAACAGACAGAAAGGGAGTGACCTCACCTCCAAAAAACAGACAGAATGGGAGTGACCTCACCTCCAAAAAACAGACAGAATGGGAGTGACCTCACCTCCAAAAAACAGACAGAATGGGAGTGACCTCACCTCCAAAAAACAGACAGAATGGGAGTGACCTCACCTCCAAAAAACAGACAGAATGGGAGTGACCTCACCTCCACAAACCAGACAGAAAGGGAGTGACCTCACCTCCAAAAAACAGACAGAATGGGAGTGACCTCACCTCCACAAACCAGACAGAAAGGGAGTGACCTCACCTCCAAAAAACAGACAGAATGGGAGTGACCTCACCTCCAAAAAACAGACAGAATGGGAGTGACCTCACCTCCACAAACCAGATAGAATGGGAGTGACCTCACGTCCACAAACCAGACAGAAAGGGAGTGACCTCACCTCCAAAAAACAGACAGAATGGGAGTGACCTCACCTCCACAAACCAGATAGAATGGGAGTGACCTCACGTCCACAAACCAGACAGAATGGGAGTGACCTCACCTCCAAAAAACAGACAGAATGGGAGTGACCTCGCCTCCACAAACCAGATAGAATGGGAGTGACCTCACCTCCACAAACCAGACAGTGACCTCAAGGTTGCACAGACTAGGCTTGTATTCCCTTGAGTTCAGATGGTTGAGGGGTGATCTAATTGATCTAATTAAAGGAGTCGATAGGATAGAGAGACTATTTCCTCTGGTAGGTGAATCTAGAACACGGAGGTATAATCTTAAAATTATAGCTGGGCCATTTAGCTGTGAGGTCAATTTTTCACACAGAAGTTAATGGAAACCTAGAACTGTCCCCCAAAAAGCTGTTGAGGCTAGGTCAAATGAAAATTTGAACACTGAGAGTGATAGATTTTTGTTAGGCAAGAGTGACAAGGGATATGGAACAAAGGTGGGTAAATGGGGTTGAGGTACAGATCAGCCATGATGTAACTGAATGGCGGTTACAGGCTCATGGGGCTGAATGGTAACTCCTGTTCCTATGACTTTGATTGAGAGTTGTTTGAGACCTTTTGAGAAGGGGAGGGAGCCATTCATTGGCTGGAGCCTCTGTGATGGACAGCTAGGGGGCAAATTCCTCCCTTTACATAATTATATTGGTAGTCCACAGCAAAGAGTGTTTGAATCTCACAACTACCAGCTATAAGACTGAGTATTTTAAGTTGTGGCAGTTAGTCGGGGGTTAAGATAGATTGAGTTTACAGAAGGTGGACATCCATTTAAGGTCTATCTTTAGAGCGAAAGCGAACGGTGTCTTTATTATTTTTGTGCATGTGAGGAGTGTAGAGAAATACACATTTCACTGTCATACCAACTACTTTTCATTCGCCTTGTGTTAATAAAACCAAAGTCTCGATTTGGTAAGTGTGTTTATCAAGTTTGGAAAAGAAAAGGATCACTTGGTGGTACATGGGACATTCCACTACTCAGTGCACAGAGTGTGGGCTCTCTGTGACAATCCCTTGGTCTCACTATTATTTCACTAGATATTGGGCAGAAAAAGGGACACACCAGATCATAAGGCACTTGAGGTTTGCTACAGGATTGACTGGTTTGGGTTGAATATCAGAAAATATCTAGCAGTACAAACCCAAAAACATAACACTACTCCATTAAGACTGGCAATGTCCTAGTGGTAGGGAGGCAACAGGGTAAGAACTAATGATTGTGGTACAGAACATTGTACCTGGGCTTTCTTCTGCAAGGATTTTATCCACATTATAGAAGCAGTGGAACTTCTGGGGACCAGAGACCACATCATGATTCTATTTATTATCTGTTTCTTATAAAATACAAGCTAAAAAATTCAGCACAGACATAAGGCACATACTTTGAAAAACTTGGTTGAAGTCATTGAAACATAATTGTTACATCGAGTTACGTCGAGACTACAGCACAGAAACAGGCCATTCGAACCAACTGGTCTATGCCGACGTTTACCCTTCACACAAGCATCCTCCCTCCCTACTTCATCTAACCCTATCTGGACACCCTTCTTTTCCTTTCTCCTTCATATCCAGCTTCCCTTTAAATGTATGTGTGTTATTTGCCTCAACTACTCCTTGTGGTAGCGAGTTCCACATTCTTACCACTCTCCTGAATTCCCTATTGGATTTATTAGTGACTATTTTATATTGGTAACCTCTAGTTTTGGGCTCCCCCACAAATGGAAACATTTTCTCTACGTCTACCCTATCAAACCCTTTCATAATCTTAAAGACCTCTATCAGGTCACCCCTCAGCCTTCTATTTTCTATAGTAAAGAGCCCCAGCCTGTTAAGTCTTTCTTGATAAGTATATCCTCTCAGTTCTGGTATCATCCTTGTGAATCTTTTTTGAATCCTCTCCAATGCCTCTATATCTTTTTTATAATATGGAGGCCAGAACTGTGCACAGTACTCCAAGTGTGGTCTAACCAAGGTTCTTTACAAGTTTAACATAACTTTTCTGCTTTTCAATTCTATGCCTCTAGAAATAAACCCCAGTGCTTTATTTCCCTTTTTTATGGCCTTATTAACCTGCGTCGCTACTTTTCGTGATTTGTGTATCTGTATCCCGAGATCCCTTTGCTCCTCTACCCCATTCAGACTCTTATTATCCCAGCAGTATGTGGCCTCCTTATTCTTCCTACCAAAATGCACCACCTCACACTTATCTACATTGAAATTCATTTGCCAATTACACATCCATTCTGCAAGTTTATTAATGACCTCCTGTATTTTGACCCATTCTTCCTTTGTATTAACTACACCCCCCAATTTGGTGTCATCTACAAATTTTGAAATTGTAATTCCGATTTCCAAACCAAAATCATTAATGTAAATTGTGAACAACAGTGGTCCCAGCACCGATCCCTGTGGAACACCACTTCCCACCTTTTGCCAGTCTGAGTAGCTACCCTTAACTGTTTTCTGTTTTGTAGCCAGTTTGCTATCCATTCTACGACCTGTCCACATACTCTACATGCTCTGACCTTAGTCATGAGTCCACTATGTGGTACCTTATCAAAGACCTTTTGAAAATCCAAATATATTATGTCTACTACATTACCCTTGTCTACTCTTTCTGTTACTTCTTCAAAGAATTCAGTAAAGTTGGTCAAGAATGACTTTCTCTTCTGAAATCCGTGCTGACTTTCCCTATTATATTTTTGTTCTCTAGATGTCTTTCTATTACATCTTTGAGTAAAGATTCCATTATCTTTCCTACCACCAACATTAAGCTAATTGGTCTATAGTTCCCTGGACTTGTTCTATCTCCCCTTTCAAATATACAAACTCTTTGAATCTCATTGACTAAAATACTGTTGAATATGCAAAACAGAAAAATCAACATAAACTAAACAAACTGTGCCCAAAACAGGTAGAGTGCATTTAAAATTGGATTTTTTTTAAAGAAGAAAAACTATACAAGACCCAAAAGCGGAAACAAATATTTGGCCTCAGATACAGGAGTATACTTTTGAGTGCATGCATTCCTTTTATTTGAACCTGAAGGCGAAATGTTCTGCCCGCTCGGAATAAAGGTAAAGCTGCATTGGTGGCCATGAATACTTCCTCCATTGAGCTGAGCAGACAATTCTGGGCAGTCAGTTCCCTGTTCCACAGATGACTGTTGCTGCACAAGAGCCTCAATTGCGCCAGTAGCTGAATTTCGAACAGAAGCTCTCACCGTGTCGATGCTCTGGATCCTGTTCTGGTTGGCCATGATTTCGGCCTCGAAGGTTTGGTGTTTCTGCAGTTTGCCCTGCAGGTTGCTGGGCTCCGTCCAGCTCTCGTCCAGGGCCACAATGATCTTTTCATTCAGCCACGTCACAGCCTGAAGAATTTGTGCAGAAAACAATCCACAATCCATTAGTAAAACACATACACATCAGCCCATCCCCATCCTATGTGCCTCCTCTTCCTCCCTCCCCCACCCCTCTAATTGGTCTCCTAACCCTATGGATCAGATGTAAACATTTACTGTCTTTTGGATGAGATGTTAAACCAAGGCTCCCTCTGTAAAAGATCCCACAGCACAATTTTGAAGTTGAGAAAAGGAGTTTTCCCCGGTGTCCCGGCCCTTATTTATCACTCAACCAACATCACGAATACAGATGGTCTGGTCATTATCTTCATTGCTGCTTGGGGGACCATGCTGTGTGCAAATTGACTGCTGCGTTTCCTACATTACAACAGTGACTATAATTCAAAAGTACTTTATTGCATGTGATATGCTGTGGGACAATTTTGTGAAATGGGATAAAAACCTAGCTCTCTCTCACTAGCCTCATCTCTTTGTCTGGTGCACAGACACAGGGGCCCCCTCTGTTACCTCACCATCATGGCTGTACCTCACCCAACATTCTGGATAGCGAGGGCTGACAAACTATCAGGTGTTACCAGGATTATTGAAAGTATCTGGTCTTAGCCAGTTTATTAACAGTGTCTGGTGTTACTCGGTTTATTAACAGTATCTGGTGTTACCTGGTTTATTAACAGTATCTGGTGTGACCCGGTTTATTAACAGTATCTGGTGTTACCCGGTTTATTAATAGTATCTGGTGTTACCCGGTTTATTAACAGTATCTGGTGTTAACCGGTTTATTAACAGTATCTGGTGTTACCCGGTTTATTAGCAGTGTCTGGTGTTACTCGGTTTATTAACAGTATCTGGTGTTACCTGGTTTATTAACAGTATCTGGTGTTACCCGGTTTATTAACAGTATCTGGTGTGACCCGGTTTATTAACAGTATCTGGTGTTACCCGGTTTATTAATAGTATCTGGTGTTACCCGGTTTATTAACAGTATCTGGTGTTACCCGGTTTATTAACAGTATCTGGTGTTACCCGGTATATTAACAGTATCTGGTGTTACCCGGTATATTAACAGTGGCTGGGGTTACCCGGTTTATTAACAGTATCTGGTGTTACCCGGTTTATTAACAGTATCTGGTGTTACCCGGTATATTAACAGTATCTGGTGTTACCCAGTTTATTAACAGTATCTGGTGTTACCCGGTATATTAACAGTGGCTGGGGTTACCCAGTTTATTAACAGTATCTGGTGTTACCCAGTTTATAGACAGTATCTGGTGTTACCCAGTTTATAGACAGTATCTGGTGTTACCCAGTTTATTAACAGTATCTGGTGTTACCCAGTTTATAGACAGTATCTGGTGTTACCCAGTTTATAGACAGTATCTGGTGTTACCCAGTTTATTAACAGTATCTTGTGTTACCCAGTTTATAGACAGTATCTGGTGTTACCCAGTTTATAGACAGTATCTGGTGTTACCCAGTTTATTAACAGTATCTTCTGTTACCCAGTTTATAGACAGTATCTGGTGTTACCCAGTTTATTAACAGTATCTGGTGTTACCCGGTTTATTAACAGTATCTGGTGTTACCCGGTATATTAACAGTATCTGGTGTTACCCGGTATATTAACAGTGGCTGGGGTTACCCGGTTTATTAACAGTATCTGGTGTTACCCGGTTTATTAACAGTATCTGGTGTTACCCGGTATATTAACAGTATCTGGTGTTACCCAGTTTATTAACAGTATCTGGTGTTACCCGGTATATTAACAGTGGCTGGGGTTACCCAGTTTATTAACAGTATCTGGTGTTACCCAGTTTATAGACAGTATCTGGTGTTACCCAGTTTATAGACAGTATCTGGTGTTACCCAGTTTATTAACAGTATCTGGTGTTACCCAGTTTATAGACAGTATCTGGTGTTACCCAGTTTATAGACAGTATCTGGTGTTACCCAGTTTATTAACAGTATCTTGTGTTACCCAGTTTATAGACAGTATCTGGTGTTACCCAGTTTATAGACAGTATCTGGTGTTACCCAGTTTATTAACAGTATCTTCTGTTACCCAGTTTATAGACAGTATCTGGTGTTACCCAGTTTATTAACAGTATCTGCTGTTACCCGGTTTATAAACAGTGTCTGGTGTTACCCAGTTTATTAACAGTAACTGGTGTTACCCGGTTCATTAACAGTATCTGGTATTACCCAGTTTATTAACAGTATCTGGTCTTACCCGGTTTTTGTCTGGGTCAGAGGCTTTTGATAAGGTCCCACACAAGAGGTTAGTGTGCAAAATTAAAGCACATGGGATTGGGGGGAATATACTGGCATGGAATGAGAATTGGTTAACAGACAGGAAACAGAGAGTAGGAATAAACGGGTCTTTTTCTGGGTGGCAGGCAGTGACGAGTGGGGTACCGCAGGGATCAGTGCTTGGGCCCCAGCTATTCACAATATATATCAATGATTTGGATGAGGGAACTGAATGTAACATTTCCAAGTTTGCGGACGACACAAAGCTGGGGTGGAATGTGAGTCGTGAGGAGGATGCAAAGAGGCTCCAATGTGATTTAGACAAGTTGGGTGAGTGGGCAAGAACTTGGCAGATGCAGTATAACGTGGATAAATGTGAGGTTATCCACTTTGGTTGTAAAAACAGAAAGGCAGATTATCTGAATGGTGATAAATTGGAAAAAGGGGAGGTGCAACGAGACCTGGGTGTCCTTGTACACCAGTCGCTGAAAGCGAGCATTCAGGTGCAGCAAGCTGTTAGGAAGTCGAATGGTATGTTGGCCTTCATTGCAAAAGGATTTGAGTACAGGAGCAGGGATGTCTTACTGCAGTTATGCAGGGCCTTGGTGAGACCACATCTGGAGTATTGTGTGCAGTTTTGGTCTCCTTATCTGAGGAAGGATGTCCTTGCCATGGAGGGAGTGCAATGAAGGTTTACCAGACTGATTCCTGAGATGGCAGGACTGACATATGAAGAGCGATTGGGTCGACTAGGCCTATATTTACTAGAGTTCAGAAGAATGAGAGGTGATCTCATCGAAACATACAAAATTCTAACAGGACTAGACAGACTAGATGCAGGGAGGATGTTTCCAATGGCTGGGGAGTCCAGAACCAGGGGGCACAGTCTCAGGATACGGGGTAAGCCATTTAGAACCGACATGAGGAGAAATTTCTACACTCTGAGGGTGGTGAACCTGTGGAATTCTCCACCACAGAAGGCAGTGGAGGCCAAGTCATTAGATGTATTCAAGAAGGAGATAGATACATTTCATAATGCTAAAGGGATCAAGAGATATGGGGAAAAAGCGGGAACAGGGTACGGAGTTAGACGATCAGCCATGATCATTTTGAATGGCGGAGCAGGCCCGATGGGCCGAATGGCATACTCTTGCTCCTATTTTCTATGTTTCTATGTTTATTAACAGTATCTGTTGTTACCCGGTTTATTAACAGTATCTGGTGTTACCCGGTTTATTAACAGTATCTGGTGTTACCCAGTTTATTAACAGCATCTGGTGTTACCTGGTTTATTAACAGTGTCTGGTGTTACCCAGTTTATTAACAGTATCTGGTGTTACCTGGTTTATAAACAGTATCTGGTGTTACCTGGTTTATTAACAGTATCTGGTGTTACCCGGTTTATTAACAGTATCTGGTGTTACCCGGTTTATTAACAGTATCTGGTGTTACCCGGTATATTAACAGTATCTGGTGTTACCCAGTTTATTAACAGTATCTGGTGTTACCCGGTATATTAACAGTGGCTGGGGTTACCCAGTTTATTAACAGTATCTGGTGTTACCCAGTTTATAGACAGTATCTGGTGTTACCCAGTTTATAGACAGTATCTGGTGTTACCCAGTTTATTAACAGTATCTGGTGTTACCCAGTTTATAGACAGTATCTGGTGTTACCCAGTTTATAGACAGTATCTGGTGTTACCCAGTTTATTAACAGTATCTTGTGTTACCCAGTTTATAGACAGTATCTGGTGTTACCCAGTTTATAGACAGTATCTGGTGTTACCCAGTTTATTAACAGTATCTTCTGTTACCCAGTTTATAGACAGTATCTGGTGTTACCCAGTTTATTAACAGTATCTGCTGTTACCCGGTTTATAAACAGTGTCTGGTGTTACCCAGTTTATTAACAGTAACTGGTGTTACCCGGTTCATTAACAGTATCTGGTATTACCCAGTTTATTAACAGTATCTGGTCTTACCCGGTTTTTGTCTGGGTCAGAGGCTTTTGATAAGGTCCCACACAAGAGGTTAGTGTGCAAAATTAAAGCACATGGGATTGGGGGGAATATACTGGCATGGAATGAGAATTGGTTAACAGACAGGAAACAGAGAGTAGGAATAAATGGGTCTTTTTCTGGGTGGCAGGCAGTGACGAGTGGGGTACCGCAGGGATCAGTGCTTGGGCCCCAGCTATTCACAATATATATCAATGATTTGGATGAGGGAACTGAATGTAACATTTCCAAGTTTGCGGACGACACAAAGCTGGGGTGGAATGTGAGTCGTGAGGAGGATGCAAAGAGGCTCCAATGTGATTTAGACAAGTTGGGTGAGTGGGCAAGAACTTGGCAGATGCAGTATAACGTGGATAAATGTGAGGTTATCCACTTTGGTTGTAAAAACAGAAAGGCAGATTATCTGAATGGTGATAAATTGGAAAAAGGGGAGGTGCAACGAGACCTGGGTGTCCTTGTACACCAGTCGCTGAAAGCGAGCATTCAGGTGCAGCAAGCTGTTAGGAAGTCGAATGGTATGTTGGCCTTCATTGCAAAAGGATTTGAGTACAGGAGCAGGGATGTCTTACTGCAGTTATGCAGGGCCTTGGTGAGACCACATCTGGAGTATTGTGTGCAGTTTTGGTCTCCTTATCTGAGGAAGGATGTCCTTGCCATGGAGGGAGTGCAATGAAGGTTTACCAGACTGATTCCTGAGATGGCAGGACTGACATATGAAGAGCGATTGGGTCGACTAGGCCTATATTTACTAGAGTTCAGAAGAATGGGAGGTGATCTCATCGAAACATACAAAATTCTAACAGGACTAGACAGACTAGATGCAGGGAGGATGTTTCCAATGGCTGGGGAGTCCAGAACCAGGGGGCACAGTCTCAGGATACGGGGTAAGCCATTTAGAACCGACATGAGGAGAAATTTCTACACTCTGAGGGTGGTGAACCTGTGGAATTCTCCACCACAGAAGGCAGTGGAGGCCAAGTCATTAGATGTATTCAAGAAGGAGATAGATACATTTCATAATGCTAAAGGGATCAAGAGATATGGGGAAAAAGCGGGAACAGGGTACGGAGTTAGACGATCAGCCATGATCATTTTGAATGGCGGAGCAGGCCCGATGGGCCGAATGGCATACTCTTGCTCCTATTTTCTATGTTTCTATGTTTATTAACAGTATCTGTTGTTACCCGGTTTATTAACAGTATCTGGTGTTACCCGGTTTGTTAACAGTATCTGGTGTTACCCGGTTTATTAACAGTATCTGGTGTTACCCAGTTTATTAACAGTATCTGGTGTTACCCAGTTTATTAACAGTATCTGGTGTTACCCGGTTTGTTAACAGTATCTGGTATTACCCAGTTTATAAACAGTATCTGGTGTTACCCAGTTTATAAACAGAATCTGGTGTTACCCGGTTTGTTAACAGTATCTGGTATTACCCGGTTTATAAACAGTATCTGGTGTTACCCAGTTTATAAACAGTATCTGGTGTTACCCGGTTTATAAACAGTATCTGGTGTTACCCGGTTTATTAACAGTATCTGGTGTTACCCGGTTTATTAACAGTATCTGGTATTACCCGGTTTATTAACAGTATCTGGTGTTACCCGGTTTGTTAACAGTATCTGGTATTACCCAGTTTATAAACAGTATCTGGTGTTACCCAGTTTATAAACAGAATCTGGTGTTACCCGGTTTGTTAACAGTATCTGGTGTTACCCGGTTTATTAACAGTATCTGGTGTTACCCAGTTTATAAACAGAATCTGGTGTTACCCGGTTTATTAACAGTATCTGGTGTTACCCGGTTTATTAACAGTATCTGGTGTTACCCGGTTTGTTAACAGTATCTGGTATTACCCGGTTTATTAACAGTATCTGGTGTTACCCGGTTTATTAACAGTATCTGGTGTTACCCGGTTTATTAACAGTATTTGATGTTACCCGGTTTGTTAACAGTATCTGGTGTTACTCGGTTTATTAACAGTATCTGGTGTTACCCGGTTTATTAACAGTATTTGATGTTACCCGGTTTGTTAACAGTATCTGGTGTTACCCGGTTTATTAACAGTATCTGGTATTACCCGGTTTATTAACAGTATCTGGTGTTACCCGGTTTATTAACAGTATCTGGTGTTACCCGGTTTATTAACAGTATCTGGTGTTACCCGGTTTATAAACAGTATCTGGTGTTACTCGGTTTATTAACAGTATTTGATGTTACCCGGTTTGTGAACAGTATCTGGTGTTACCCGGTTTATAAACAGTGTCTGGTGTTACCCGGTTGATAAACAATATCTGGTGTTACCCGGTTTGTTAACAGAATCTGGTGTTACCCGGTTTATTAACAGTATCTGGTGTTACCTGGTTTATTAACAGTATCTGGTGTTACCCGGTTTATTAACAGTATCTGGTGTTACCCGGTTTATGAACAGTATCTGGTGTTACCTGGTTTATTAACAGTATCTGGTGTTACCTGGTTTATTAACAGTATCTGGTGTTACCCGGTTTATTAACAGTATCTGGTGTTAC